>NC_133330.1:280212364-280484864 GCF_042186555.1 Aquarana catesbeiana
TACTATTTCGAAAATAAAATATTAAATATGCTTTTTGCCTTAATATCCACCTTAAATCATGTTTCTAATTGCATATTGTACTTGTTTGTAGTCTAAGTATTGAAATTTGCACTCAAAACTGTAATGCCCCGTACACACGGTCGGATTTTCCGACGGAAAATGTGTGATAGGACCTTGTTGTCGGAAATTTCGACCGTGTGTAGGCTTCATCACACATTTTCCATCGGATTTTCCGACACACAAAGTTTGAGAGCAGGATATAAAATTTTCCGACAACAAAATCCGTTGTCGGAAATTCCGATCGTGTGTACACAAATCCGACGGACAAAGTGCCACGCATGCTCAGAATAAATAAAGAGATGAAAGCTATTGGCCACTGCCCCGTTTATAGTCCCAACGTACTTGTTTTACGTCACCGCGTTTAGAACGATTTTCTGACAACTTTGTGTGACCATGTGTATGCAAGACAAGTTTGAGCCAACATCCGTCGGAAAAAATCCATGGATTTTGTTGTCGGAATGTCCGAACAAAGTCCGACCGTGTGTACGGGGCATTATTGTGTAAATTTTGGAAATGCCAGTAAAAATGTTGCTTTGCCAGTAAATTTTGGGTGTTGTGTCAGTAAATTTCAATCTCGTAGGTTGGAAACACTGGTTTGGAGTGCTTCATCTCAATTTGTGAGTTTATGTTGTCTGTCAAACTCTGCAGCACAAGTTAAAAATGCAGTGACTGCAAAGTAAAGCAAGGTATCACAGCTGCTGCATGTGTACAGCCCTATTAGGCTATAATGTTAAAATTTAGGTGGACAGCCACCTGCCTCATGGCCGCCCCTGTGAAGAGCCTATACTGTGTGTACAAGAAAAAGAAAAGCATATTATCTAGGTGCACATTGAGTGCGTCAAGAAAGAAATAAAGTGGCAGATGTCAGTTTGTTCATAAACAAAGCCATGTGATCACCATGTCAATGCTGATTTTTATTTTCCCAAACAAATTGTTCCAAAGTAGTTCAAGCAAAAAAAATGATTTTAAATTAAAAAAATGTACTTCTTTTTCTTCTTCTCTAAAGTAGATTGCTTGCCGCCGTTACTACTGTAGTGTAAGATGTATGATTAATCCTCTTGCTGTAAATATTTGTCTTTTTCTTCTATGAAAATTTAGTTTTGCTTGTGCAGGTAAGGCCTTTGTTTGGCTTTTGTCGAAGAGATATAAAACTCATCTACATATATTTCACACTGGTAATGTTTTATCTCTGTATGATCTTTCTTTTTCATCACTTATGCTTGTATGTTTATTTTTTTATTTATTTTTTTAAACTTTGCTTTTAGTGATTCATGCTAATCGCTCCAACTGTTTTCTTCGCTTGAATTAGCCGTGACCCGAGCTTGGTATGAAGCGTTTTTAAAAGCAACACTATTGTGTTTGGCAGTACACAGATTTTCAACTTCCTACAATGCCGTTTCAGAGCAGTTCACAGATTGTGTCACTTTGTTATGGAGCCCGGATATCTATTCTGGGGGAACGATAGATTTATAGCATAGAACAGTGTGGGATGATCGGCACAATACTGTGTACCTCATCAGTATATAAATGGAAGACTTCTGATATACATTTATGTATCAGAATATTGTTACAGAACCGCATGATGCATCCAAGGCTGTTTATGAGATGATAGTCCTCGGATAAACCGGGCAGTTTGCTTTCAGCTGCTTTCAATCATTGTTGTGTATGGGGCACTATTTGGTTCGATAGGTTTAGTTGTAAACAGTATCACATCTTGTTCTGCTGTT
This sequence comes from Aquarana catesbeiana, assembly GCF_042186555.1. NCBI lineage: Eukaryota > Metazoa > Chordata > Amphibia > Anura > Ranidae > Aquarana > Aquarana catesbeiana. The sequence goes on from NC_133330.1 coordinate 280,214,152, forward strand.
AATGATGAGTGGTACCAGGATGGGTAGTCAGTCGAGTGATCAGAAAGAGAGTAACTGTAATTTGCAATTTACTAAACAAGTGCTATGTTAGAAGCAGCAATGCAAAACAGGGTCAGAATGGCAATAGCATACATGCACCACAGAATAGCACAAAGCAGATTATGAAAGCTGCAAAAACAGTTATTCTCCATAGCAATTAGGGATGAGCCGAACACCCCCGGTTCGGTTCTCAGCAGAACATGCGAACAGGCAAAAAATTTGTTCAAACACGTGAACACCGTTAAAGTTGAAAAATCAAAAGTGCTAATTTTAAAGGCTTATATGCCAGTTACTGCCATAAAAAGTGTTTGGGGACCTGGGTCCTGTCCCAGGGGACATGTATCAATGCAAAAAAAAGTTTTAAAAATGGTCGTTTTTTCGATAGCAGTGATTTTAATAATGCTTAAAGTGAAACAGTAAAAATGAAATATTTCTTTAACCACTTCAGCCCTAGAAGATTTGACTGCTGAATGACCAGGCCATTTTTTGCGATTCTGCACTGCGTCGCTTTAACTGACAATTGCGCGGTCGTGCGACGCCACACCCAAACAAAATTGACGTCCTTTTTTTCCCACAAATAGAAAACGTTTGGTGGTATTTGATCGCCTCTGTGGTTTTTATTTTTTTTCGCTATAAACAAAAAAAGAGCGACAATTTTGAAAAAAACACAATATTTTGTAGTTTTTGCTATAATAAATATCCCCATTTGTTTTTTAAAAAAGAAATTTTTTCTCAGTTTAGGTCGATATGTATTCTTCTACATATTTTTGGTAAAAAAATCGCAATAAGTGTATATTGATTGGTTTGCGCAAAAGTTATAGCGTCTACAAAATAGGGGATAGATTTATAGCATTTTTATTATTATTTTTTTTACTAGTAATGGCCACGATCTGCGATTTTTATCGTGACTGCAACATTATGGTGAACACATCGGACAATTTTGACACATTCTTGGGACCATGGGCATTTATACAGCGATCAGTGCTATAAAAAGGCATTGATCAATGTATAAATGTCACTGGTAGTGAAGGGGTTAACACTAGGGGGTGATCAAGGGGTTAACTATGTTCCCTGGGAGGTGATTCTAACTGAAGGGGGAGAGGACTGACTAGAGGAAGTGACGGATCGTGGTTCCTAGCTAGGGACACACGGTCTGTCACTCCTGTCAGAACAGAACAGGAAAGTGTGTGTTTACGCACACTCGTCCCTGTTCTGTGTCTCCTGCTCACGATTGCTCGTGGCCGCTGGTGATTATGAACGCCGGCCACGAGCATCGGCACCCCCGCTGTGCAGTGGGCGCACGCGCCTGCTATCCCGATCCCGCAAGTCGACATACAGCTACGACGGTTTGCGGGATCACGCCAACCTGCTGCTGTATAATGACGGCTGGTCGCCAAGCGGTTAAATATCGTGCCTGGGGGGTATCTTTAGAAAAATACCACAGCAAAATGACGTTTCTAAAGGAAAAAAAGTCATTTTAAGTCATTTAAACCCCCCCCCATCCATTACCAGGCCCTTTGGGTCTGGTATGGATATTAAGGGAACCCAAATTTAAGAAAAAAATGGCATGGGGGTCCCACAGTCACTATATACTCTGCTATATACAGAAGTATATATATTATACAGCCTGCCCTATATACTCTGCAGACAATTGGGCCTTAGGTGTCAGTGGTACTAGGACACTGTATGCCCTCACAGTTACTTTTGGTGAGCGCAGGAACAGGTCCTGCTGTGAAATACTATATCAAAAAATATGTAATTACATGCCCCTGTTAAACAGGGACAGAAAAATTGGGCCTTGGGTGGTGGTTGAGGTGCCACAACACTGTAACCCCTCACCAATACTCTTGTTGGGCACAGGAATGGGCTCTGCGTTGAACTATTATATCAAAAATTTTAATTACATGCCCCTGTTAAACTGGGGCAGAAAAATTGGGCCTTGGGTGGTGGTGCCACAACACAGTAACCCCTCAGATACTCTTGCTGTGTGCAGGAACGGGCCCTGCGTTGAAATATTATATCAAAAATTGTAATTACATGCCCCTGTTAAACAGGGGCAGAAATATAGGGCCTTGGCTGGTGGTGGTGGTGGTGCCACAACACTGTAACCCCTCACAAATACTCTTGTTGGGTGCAGAAAAATTGGGTCTTGGGTGGTGGTGGTGGTGCCTTAAACCAAAAATATTGTTGGAAGCTAACATCATCAAGATTGAGGAGGAATAGGATAGTCAGTATAGGCAGTCTTCAAGGGATCCCACATCCATAGAAATTTCAATCAGTTACATCAGCATCAGGTGCTTGATAGCTGCTGCTGATCCAAGACTAATTCATTTTTATTAACGTGAGTCTGTGGACAGGCACACTCTATGATCCGTTACAAACCCTCCAGCAGCACTGAATGTGTGTTCAGAAAGGACGCTGGATGCAGGACAGGTCAGTAGCACAATTGCATATTGAGCAAGTCCTGGCCAGTGGTCAATCCTCAAGACCCAGTAACCCAGTGGATGCTCTGTTGGAAAGGTCTCCAAGTCTGCTCTTGCCCCTAGATGATCCTGCACCATGTAATGCAGACGCTGGCGATAGTTGCTTGAACCCATCAGACCTGGGCGCTGAGGACTGAAAAATTGTTTAAAGGCATCCGTCAGCCGGCCACCTTCTCCTCTTCCTCTGACTGAACGAAGACTCAGCAACACGTTGTCCAGCACCAGGAATTTGTAACCTCCCAGGGTCTGGAAATGCATTGCACAAACCTTTCTTCAAGGTCTCCTGAAGATGTTTCATCCTCTGCTCCCTCTGCGAAGGCAGGATGAGTTCTGCAACCTTACCCTTGTAACGTGGATCGAGAAGGGCTGCCAGCCAGTAATGATCCCTCTCCTTGATATCACGAATCCTAGGGTCCTTTCAAAGGCTTTGCAGGATCAGGGAGGCCATGCAGCGTAAGTTTGTAGAGGCATTCGATTGTGAGTCTTCTTCTGGGTCACTAAGGATCACATGATCCGTAACAACCTCCTCCCAGCCACATACAACTCCTTGGGTTTCTGGGGACTGAAAAACATCCCTTGAAGACTGCTGCTGAGTGTTTTCCTCCACGTCCATGCTGACACAATCCTCCTCCTCCTCCTCTTCTTCCTGTGTGTTTGCCGGGCCTGCAGGAATGCTATCTGGATAAAGAGGGCCTTGAGAGATAAGGAAGTCCTCCTCTTCCTCCCACTGTTCTGCCCTGACCATTATTCCATGAAGCGTGTGCTCCAACAGAAAGACTAGAGGGACAGTGTCACTGATGCATGCATTGTCACTGCTCACCATCCTCAAATGGTGACAGGTTAATGCATGCATCCTTGATCAGTAGCCACTGGTGTGGCGAAAAGAAGCCAAGCTCCCCTGACCCTGTCCTGGTGCCATACTAGCACAGGTACTCATTGATGGCCCTCTGCTGCATGTGCAGCCGCTGCAGCATTGCCAATGTTGAGTTCCACCTGGTGGACATGTCACAAATGAGGTGGTTGGTGGGCAGGTTGCATTCCCTTTGAATGTCAGCCAGCCGAGCACTGGCATTGTATGACCGGCGGAAATTACCACAGACTTTTCTGGCCTGCTTCAGGAGATCCTGTAAGCCTGGGTACCTGCTCAAGAACCGCTGCACTACCAAATTCAAGACGTGTGCCAAACATGGAATATGGGTCAAGTGTATCTGTCGGAGGGCAGAGAGAAGGTTGCTGTCATTGTCGCATACAACCATTCCTGGCTGAAGCTGGCATGGCGTCAACCAATTCTGAGCCTGCCCCTGCAGAGCTGACAGAATCTCTGCCCCAGTGTGGCTCCTGTCCCCTAAGAAGACCAGCTGACTGCATGGCATCTTTTTTCCTGACTGCTTGCGTAGCCCCTTGAACGCTGATGGAGCACCACTGGTTCAGATGACGCCATAGAGGAAAAAGAAGAGGAGGGGTGGAGAGCTGTGGCAGAATCACCAGTAGCATTTTGGAGGCATGGTGGCGGAACAAGCTCCAACAATACTGAACCCTGTCCTGCATCCTTCCCAGCTGCCAGCAGAGTTACCCAGTGCACCGTGAAGGAAAGGTAACGTCCCTGCCCATGCCTGCTGGACCATGAGTCAGCGGTAATATGCACCTTACTGCTGACCGCCCTGTCCAACAAGGTCAAAAATTGCCTTCCACATGCTGATAGAGAGCCGCAATGGCCTTCTGTGAAAAGAATTGGCGTTTTGGAACCTGCCACTGAGGTACAGCACATTCCACAAATTCATGAAAGGGGGCAGTCTACCAGCTGAAAAGGCAATGGTTGCAGTGCTAGCAATTTGGCCAAGCTAGCATTCAGACGCTAAGCGTGGATGGCTGGGACCAAATTTCTTTTTACGGTTCAGCAACTGGAGTAGGGAAATTTGCCTGCTAAAATCGGATGGTGGTGTACTGCTAGCAGATTGGCTGCAAGTACTTGTGACACCCATTGCTAAACCTTCATTCCTCTCAGTGCAGGTTTTTGAGAGGACTTGAGGTACAGTGGGGTTGGAGATCCCCTCCCTCCTCGTCACTGGAGTAAACTTGGCATTATGCTGCAGCTGGATGAACATGACTGCCAGTTTCTTGTCCTTCTTGGGCACCCTCTCTCTCTAGGGTCACGTTACTCCCTTCCTCAACCTGGGGACCAACATCGGAGCCTTCAAATTGCTGCGCATCCTCCAACAGCATGTACCCGACACTGTGGTGGAATAGTTCTGAGGACTCCTTCGTGCATGATGGTGGGGCTACGGAAGAAGTGACTGTGGACAGGGAGTCGGTGGAATAGGCTGCTATGGCAGCTGCATTGGCAGGCAAACTACTCTGAGCCTGGGTGCCAGAGGATGAGGAGGATGAGGACGGTTTTGTTATCCACTCCACCAACTGTTCTGCATGTTCTGGCTCAATAACATGGCCAGCAGCAGAAAAAAAGGACAAGCGTGCTCCATGGCCACCTGCAGAGGATGCACCATGTCCACGACCAGCACTGGTGACTGTAGACACAGAGCCTGCTTGCCCTCTTTTAGTGGCCTGTGAGCGTCTGCCTCTCTTTGGTGGCCTTACAGACATGATGTATATTTTGTTTTGCAACACCACACCACACTGTATTAGATACTGTGTACACCATCAGAAGTGTAGTAGAAACTGTACACACTGTAAAAGATACTGTGTACACCGCCTGCACTGTATTAGTAACTGTACTATGGCTGCACTGTATTGTGTACTGTGCACACCACCAGAAGTGTAGTAGAAACTGTACACACTGTATTAGATACTGTGTACACAGCCTGCACTGTATTAGCAACTGTACTATGGCTGCACTGTATTGTGTACTGTGTACACCACCATAAGTGTAGTAGACACTGTACACACTGTATTAGATACTAGACATGTGCATTCGTTTTCGTCCAAATGCATTTTCGTCCGAATATCAGGTATTTTCGTTATCGTTTTAACAAACGATAATGAAAGCGCAGCGTACGAAAACCGAAAGATCCAACATAAACAAATGCTTTATTTTCGTTTTCGTCGGGAAAACAGTTCGATATAGATAGGAGATTCGACGTGACGTTGACAATGACAATCTGTGTCTATCGTACCTGTTTTCTAATGTGCCTAACCTTAACTCTATTAGTCCAAGATTATTCTAGAGAGAAAAGATTCGACACAGAGAGAAAAGATTTGACGTAGAGAGAAAAGTTTGCTGCTGGAATTGGGTGGGGGAAGTAAAATAAAAATAATGATGATAATGAATGTTATTGGCCGATTGTAACCAAAGAGGAGGGGCAGTAAAATAGCTAGAACTAAGTACACACGTACAGCCAACTTACTTTCACTTACGATTTGCTAGCAGAGATGAACGACGAAGATTCGACAAAGCAACGAAAAACATACAAACATCGAATCTTTGGCTTATGGTGTCTGTCGAAAGTTCTAAGAAGATTCGACGGAGCAGCTAAACTGTACGATGCTGCAATCGTACATTTCCGGTCAATGCATCCACCCATAGGCTATAGAAAAATTCTAATGTTGGTTAACTAGTAAAATAATTAATAAATATAATTATTACTAGTCATACAACATTAGAATTCTACTACAGCTAGCTTGTAGAAGGAAAATTCGACCAGAAATGTACGATTGCGGCGTCGTACAGTTCTAGCTGCTCCGTCGAATCTTCTTTGAACATTCGACAGACACCATAAGCATTCAATGACAGATTCGAAACTAATTAATTTGGATTTTTGGACGAATGCAATTTTTAACGACAAACAAAATAAATAAAAACGAATTTCGGGAGTAACTAAGTAAATTTATTTTTCTGAGGAAAACGAAATTCTGAAACGAAATATTTCAGTGTGCACATGTCTATTAGATACTGTGTACACCACCTGAAGTGTATTAGAAACAGTACACCACGGAATACACTGTAGATATAGGCTAAACTGAATGCATATATATATGTATATGTATGAGGCGGTATGAATATATTAAGACACTGCCTGAAATGTATTGGAAACAGTACACCACAGAATGCACTGCAGATATAGGCTAAACTGGATGCATGGATCATATACACGAGACTGTAAATATATATCAATACACTGCTTGCACTAACCGAATATAGAGTAAACACTGAATTTATAGTCTATGCTAAATGCAGAGTATGAAATGAGAGCTAAATCAAGCTCTCCGTCCACACCGTGTAGGCAGCCTTATATAGTGTGGGGCGTGGACTTAGTCCCCCTGAGCCACGATTGGTCAAAGGCACCCTGCCTTTGGCCAATTATGGCTCTCTTAGCAGAGGGCGTTAGGATTGGCCAAAGCATGCAGGTCACGTGCTTGCTTTGGCCAATCATCATACAGCAATGCACTGCTATCTCACAGTGCATTGCCAATCATCATACAGCAATGCACTGCTATCTCGCAGTGCATTAAGGGGCGTTCCGTGGCGCTCAAATTTGCCGTGAACGTCCCATAATGTTTGCTCTTCAGCGAACGGACGAACACCCGATGTTTGAGTTGAATGTATGTTCGATTTGAACATCAAGCTCATCCCTAATAGCAATGGCTCTGTGGCTCAGTCAGGATAACATGTGGCTGCAATGCATAGTCTCCAGGAGACTTTATAGCAGCAGAAAGTCTAGCTGAGAATCACTACTTCAGTAAAATAGTTCAGGACACATAAAGCCACTTATCCTCATGCAGATAATCCCTCTCAGTGAAGGCCAGAGTAGCTCTGGTAAGACAGGTGAACAGCTGAAGGCAGTGGTGTCTCTAGGGAGCAACTTCTGGGGCTATAGCCCCGAATCTGGGGTCCATAGCTCAAAATCTCTTACTGGGTGCATCAGGGCCAGATTATCGTAGGGGCTATTGGAGCTGCAGCTTCAGGCCCCTACCTTATTTTAAACCCAGCTGCCCAAAAAGAACAGGCCCCTTGTCAGCCTCCGCAGCCCTCCATATCACAGCCGTGTCCCCATGCGGGCTCCGATCCTCCCCGAGCCGCCTTTTGCCTATATCCAGCTGTACCATGTGTGCAGGGGGGAGATCTTCCACCTGCTGTGCGGGGAGCCTTGTACTAGGCACTGATGCTGCGCTGCTCCCCCTCCGCTAAGTGCCGCAGTGGAAGATTCCATTGTGCAATTCTCATTCCTGTGTGAGCCTCACACATACACATAGCAGAGCGGAGACCAGCCAGGTACATGGGAACCTCTGGAAGGGGGCCTTCTGTAAGGGAAGCCTCTCTGGGGACCCTGATGTAAGGGGGGTGCTCCCTGGGGACCCTGAAGTAAGGGGGAGGCTCTCTGGGGACCCCGATGTAAGAAAGGGGCTCTCTGGAGACCCTGATATAAGGAGGGACACTCTGGGGACCCTGATGTAAGGGAGACTCTCTGGAGACCTTGATGTAATTAGGGGTCTCTGGGAACCCTGAAGTAAGTGGGGGGCTCGCTGGGTACTCTGATTTAAGGGGATATGTGAACTAAGATATGTAATGATATTTTAAATATATATAGTTGTGCTCATTAGTTTACATACCCTGGCAGAATTTATTAATTCTCTGGCCATTTTTCAGAGAATATGAATAACACAAAAACTTTTCCTTCTTGTGCTGAGTTCTCCCCAGAGTGGCTCGATGATATTGAGGTCAGGGGACTGAGATGGCCACTCCAGAACCTTCACTTTATTCTGCTGTAGCCAATGACAGGTTGACTTGGCATTGTGTTTTGGATCATTGTCATGTTGGAATGTCCAACTATGTCACATGCACAGCTTCCTGACTAATGAATGCAAATGTTCCTCCAGTATTTTTAACAAGGGGGCCCCCAGATCCCGGCCCCCCACCCTATGTGAATAAGTATGGGGTACATCGTACCCCTACCCATTCACCGAAAAAAAAAGTGTCAAAAATAAAACACAGTACACAGGTTTTTAAAGTATTTTATTAAGGCAGCTCCGGCGTATCTTCCGACTTCTTCTCCCATCTCCGGCTCTTCTCCCTCTTCTTGCGACGTCTTTTGCCTCTGCCGTTTTTTCTAGCCCTCTCCAATTCTTCTGTCTCTGCCTGCTGTCTTCTGCCTCTGTCAGGTCTTCTCCGCTGTCTTCTCGCTCTTTTGCCGGGTCTTCTCCCTCTGTTTTTCTTCCGATATTGACTCAATGCACTTATATTGGCATGGGGCGGGGTCACTGGGTGACATCACCCGGAGGCCCCACCCCTTATGATGTCACCACCTGGGGCATGATGGGGCGGTGACATTATAAGGGGCATTAAAGGGGGCTTCTAGATTCCGATAAGCCCCCCACCCGCAGACCCCGACAACCAACGGCCAGGGTTGTCGGGAAGAGGCACTTGTACTCATCAACCAGGGGGGTTAAGGTGCTTGGGGTGGGGGGGCGCAAGGCACCTCCTGCCCCAAAGCACCCATCCCCCCAAGTTGAGGGCATGCGGCCTGGTATGGTTCAGGAGGGAGGGGGGTGCTCGCTCGTCCACACCCCCTTTCCTGACCTGCTGGGCTGCGTGCTCGGATAAGGATCTGGTATGGATTTGGGGGGGGGCCACGTCATTTTTTTGGCATGGGGGTATGCTCTTGGAGGGGAAAACCATGCCATTTTTTTTTTTAATTTGGCGTGGAGTTCCCCTTCAAGATCATTAGAGCAAGTTGCATGCCAAAGTCGGATCAGTTAAGACAGCAATCTGACTTTGATTCAACTTCGGTGATATTCGATGGGCTGAAGTAGGATCAAAGTCAGACCAAAGTAGTGCAGAGGGCATTTTCAAAGTTGGACCGACTTGTGTTAGACCAGTTAAGACGGCTCTCATATTGAAACATTTATTTTCACACGTCAAGCGACATGAGCTCCCAATGTTGTCATACCAGTGTGAACCCGGCCTTACAGTGGAAGGCCATCCTCCTGCCTGTAGATCACTTGCCCAGCTACCTCTGCCTCATCAGGCGTGGCCTCTCTCAACTTCTGAGGAGAGAAGCAGAAAATCCTACAGTGCCTTAAAAAGGTATTCATACCCTTTGAAATTTTCCACATTTTAGCATATTACAGCCAAAACATAAATGTATTTTATAGGGATTTTACGTGATAGACCAACACAAAGTGGCACATAATTGTGAAGTGGAATGAAAATGATAAATGGTTTTCAAATTTTTTTACAAATAAATATGTGAAAAATGTGGCGTGTATTTGTATTCACCCATCCGAGTCAATACTTTGTAGAACCACCTTTTGCTGCAATTACAGCTGCAAGTCTTTTTGGGTATGCTTTACCAGCTTGGCACATCTTTGTTTTTGCAAAATAACTCAAGCTCTGTCAGATTGGATGAAGAGCGTCTGTGAACAGAAATTTTCAAGTTTTGCCACAGATTCTCAATTGGATTTAGGTCTGGACTTTGATTGGGCCAGTCTAACACATGAATATGCTTTGATCTAAACCATTCCAGTGTATGTCTGGCTGTATGTTTAGGGTCTTTGTCCTGCTGGTAGGTGAACCTCCGCTCCAGTCTCAAGTCTTTTGCAGACTCTAACCGGTTTTCTTCTACGATTGCCCCGTATTTGACTTCATCCATCTTCCTATAAACTCTGACCAGCTTTCCTGTCTCTGCTGAAGAAAAGCATCCCCACAACATGATGCTGCCACCAATATGTTTCATGGTTGGGATGGTGTGTTCAGGGTGATGTGCAGTGTTAGCTTTCCACCACACATAGCATTTTACTTTTAGGCCAAAAAGTTCAATTTTGGTGTCATCTGACTAGAGCACCTTCTTCCACATGTTTGCTGTGTCCCACACATGGCTTTGCACAAACTGCAAACGGGACGTATTGCTTTTTTTCAACAATGGCTTTCTTCTTGCCACTCTTCCATAAAGGACAGATTTGTGGAGTGCACAACTAATAGTTGTCCTGTGGACAGATTCTCCTACCTGAGCTGTGGATCTCTGCAACTCCTCCAGAGTTACCATGGGACTCTTGGCTGCTTCTCTGATCAATGCTCTCCTTGCCTGGCCTGTCAGTTTAGGTGGATGGCCATGTCTTGGTAGGTATGCAGTTGTGCCATACTCTTTCCATTTTCGGATGATGTATTGAACAGTGAGATGAGATGTTCAAAGCTTAGGATATTTATTTTTAACCTAACCTTGCTTTAAACATCTCCAGAACTTTAACCCTGACCTGTCTGGTGTGTTCCTTGGCCTTCATGATGCCGTTTGCTCACTAAGGTTTTCTAACAAACCTCTGAGGGCTTCAGAGAACAGTTGTATTTATACTGAGATTACATTACACACAGTTGAACTCTATTTATTTCTATTTTATTTAATTAGGTGACTTCTGAAGGCAATTGGTTCCACTAGATTTTAGTTAGGAGTATCGGAGTAAAGGGGGCTGAAAACAAATGCACGCCACGCTTTTTCACAGATTTAATTGTAAAAAATTTTGAAAACCATTTATCATTTTCCTTCTACTTCACAATTATGTGCCACTTTGTGTTGGTCGATCACATAAAATCCCAATAAAACACATTTACGTTTTTGGTTGTAACATGACAAAATGTGGAACATTTCAAGGGGTATGAATACTTTTTCAAGGCACTGTATGTAGTACTTACCCCTAAAGAAGCTGCTGATCTTTGGGTACAATAGAAATGGCCCTTAGGAAATAGCCCTATGAGGCCGGTACCACTGGGTTAACTGAGTTTGACTAATATCCTGCTGGTGATATACACTATAAAGGGCGGCATATAGCCACTGGCAGTGAATGATTCAGATCTTCAGCTTCAGATCAGGCCACATTAACAGGGATAACCCAATAGGTGAATTACTGTACTTGAATAGGACAGTGGGTGAAAGATATCTGCAGGAAAGTACTTGTGTAGTAGTTTAGACAGACAAAGGACCAATGGTCTGCTCACCCGACTGTATAGGCAAGAGTCTTTGATGTCTGACAGGTGTCCCAGATGTGAAAGTATCAATAATTCTGTGCTGCCCAAAGAATGAAATAAGCAGCTAACACGGCCAATAGGATATAAGCATATAACAATAAAACAAAAATATGTGTAGCACTAAAAAAACATAAGAGTTCAATATAGGGACAATGAAGCCCAACTAATGATGAAAAAACATCTAAGCAAAAAGGAAAAGTCCTCAATGTTTACAAGACTCATAAAAATTGATAGTCCATATAAATGCAGTGACTTCGTGTGAAAGACAATTCAAATGCGTGACATCCAAAGTGAAGACAGAAGAGGCACACCACCACAGAATTTGAGAAGGCTTACCAGATCTCGTGGACCCAAGAGGGCATGCGCCCAAATGGGTCGAATCAGGCTTGGGTGGTGGGTGATGATAGATATTCAAGAGAGATGGTGGAGATGGACATCTGAGAGTAAACCGTAGACTTGTGTGTCCCTCAGGATGATATTGAGGAATAGATGGTGATGATATAAGGCAAGGAGGAAAAAGGCCACATAGCGTAATTCCGTAAAACATGTATCGAAATGTATTAAAATAAGAAATACACTCACATGTACGTCTAGTAAAATTAGCGCTGTAAAAATATGGCGGCAGTGGGGTCCCAGATGTCTCCGTAAGAGTCCGTGTACAGATCCAGTCAACCAAAATTCTCAATTGCCGCACGGAAATCCAGAGAGCATTACAGTATGAGGCCACTAATAGCGCTATAGCATTGAAAAAGCCGCCTAGGCACGCCGTCTTGATGCCTTACATAAAGATGGCTACCACTGTCCTCATAGTGTGTAGTGCGCTTGTGCTGACGTGACACGGTGTGTCATCCGTGACGTATAAAACGTCACTGCCGTGGTTTCATTGCCGACATGTTTCACCCAATCACATGGGTTTTATCAAGGATGGGAGTGTTCAATAGCAGTCGTCTATTTATACAGTTTTCTCACAGAACAAAGATAATTCATAGCTGCAATTCCCTAAACGGCCACTAGATGTCAACCTCCCAATCCAACACCACACATATATTCTGCTACTGGCCAAACGGGCTCTAATAGAGAAATATCAAAACAAGCAGATATCTTTGGCAATACTAAAGGGATCAAGGCACAGAGGGATTACAGAGCAAATGTTGAAAAAGTAGAAGCAATAATATGACAGTCAGAAAACTGAATACTAGCTATAGATAGCCCTGTCAACAGTCAAACGGGACAGATTATTTTTATGCCCCTAACAGGTATAGTGGATTCTAGACCCAATTAGCTCTCAAGAAAGAGCTGAAAACTGCATTCAGTGTTAAAGCCCAGAGGCACAAGCGTTTTGAGTCTAAAGATCCACATTTTTTCTTTTTGCAGCAGGATGGTATCAAAATTACCTCTATGTGATGGCAAATTCAGGGTATAAGTCCCCTTGATACTGATACCAGCCATGCTGCCTCCACGGAAATCTGCAAAGTGTACGTTAGTGGGGACATATCCTCTCTTTTCTTCTTATTCTCCTCATTTTTATTTAATTCTTGGTACTTCTTAGGTGTTCACCAATGTGAATTCCAAGTTGTCTCTTGGTTTTTCCTATATAGTACTTTTTACATGGACACTCCAGTATATAAATAACTCTGGAGGTCGCACAATTGATGACATTTTTAATTTGGAACACCACACTCCGATTCACATCAGTGAAAATTGCAGTCTTTTCAAATCTACACATTTGGCAATGCCCGCATGCATACATGCCCTTGAGAGGAGGCAGATCAGTTAGCCAATTTGTGGCCTTTACCCTAGTATATGCACAGTGGACTAGGGTATCCTTAAGATTACGGGCCCTTCTAGCAACCAGTTGGGGATGAATACACACAATATCAGCTAGTGTAGGTGATTTGGTTAAAAATCCCCCAATGTTTTTGGAGTACACTTCTCATTTGTTCCCATTGGGCCCCATAGGTAGTGATTATCCTTAAAGGGGGTTCTTTACAAATGTTTTTTTGGATTTCCGGCTTCGTAGCCCAAAGGTCCCTTCTGTCCTTTATCCAGGCCTTTTTCCGTGCCATTTTAAGGACTTTATGAGAGTAGGCCCTGTTTCTGAATCTACCAAACATCTCCCCTGCTTCCCTCTTAAAGTCGTTATCCCCGGAGCAGTTCCTGCAAAGCCACAGGAACTGACCCACAGGGATTCCCTTGACCAGATGATCTGGATGGTGACTGGAGGCTTGCAAATGTGTGTTTACTGCAGTCGGCTTTCTAAAAGTACAAGTAGTTTCTCTGTTGCCAACTATAGTGATCTGTAGATCGAGAAAGGAAATTGTCTTGGGGTCTACTGTAAAGATTAGCCTAAAATTTATCTCATTATTGTTTAGAGCCGAAAGGAACTCATAGAGTTACTCCATGAGCACTGCATTATTGGTTGCTATGATGTCAGTTTTGCAGCCAACAGCATCATAGCAAACAATGACGCATCCCCAGCTTCATTCAGCTGCTGGTGTTCTATCGAATAGTGCCCGCTATCAAGAAGTGCCCGGGACGAACGACGCATGCGCAGCATAACATCTGATTTTACGCCTCCCCAGCGCGGGGCACAATCTGACACAAAAATTTCTTCCGTCGGCTATTGTGCACAGGCGCCGTCTCGCTGTCACAACAGCTGATTGGAAAATCAACTGTTGTGCTGCGCATGCACCATTCGTCCCGGGTCACTTCTCGATAGCGGACACTATCAGATAAAAAAACATCCTGGAGATTGCTATTGTAGTGCTACCACCTTTTTAAAGAACCTCAGCCCCTCTAACACACCAAGTTGAGTGTACAAACATACAATATCACAGGAAATTACTAAAAGCAATACTTGGTACCCACTAATAGTGCTATGTCAAAGAAAACAGGCACCAAAGTAATGGCATACAAAATATCTAGTCACCCAATATGGTTGGTAACTAACCAATTATAAAAAAGTACAATGGTAACAACACAATTAAGCAAAGTGATTAACAGTAAGAACTAGGCATGAGTTGACATTTGCATTCCAGATCAGCATAAACAGTAGAAAGTGCAGCACTGAGCAACAGTAAAGTCTTAATCAATCGAGTGCTGGAACAATACTGCCAGAGCGCATTTATGGTGGCGATACTAGTCCTAGACTGACCAGATACGCACTGTCTGAAAGAAAAGGAGAATGGTAAAACAGGGGCAGGGAAACAAAGGGGACTTGGTTTTACGGGAGGGATAGTCCTTTAAGATGTTCTTCTGTCGGCTATGGTTAGGTACCTTTAAGACGCATTGGTTCATTAAAGACAATCTTAATGAACCAGCATACAGTATAGATGCAGTTTAGGGTTAGTATAAATGTGGTGTAGGGTTGGTATAGGTGCATTATGGGTTGGATGCACTTGGTGTCCTGCTTTCAGTGGCTCAGTCCCTGTTAGCGATGTCAAAATGGGCAGATTGGTTCAGGCTTGGGTCTCTGCTGGTTGGGCCTGATGGGTAAGCATAGAGACAGATGTGCTTTCCTCAAGTCCAGCAGCTCCAGGACAGCAAAGTTTTCCCAGGCAGTTCAAAAAAATCTCCCCACTCCTTCTACTTCACAGTGTATCTTGGGATCTGTAGTGTAAAGAGTCCATTGGCCCCATTATATGACTGCCATCTCAAACTACAACTTCCATGATTCTCAGCGCTCTGCATAGAGGTCTATGTGCTTGCTTGGCTATAGGGGCCATACTGTCAGAAATTGTCCTTGTTGCTTTATTGAACTCCCCTGACTATGCATTACTTTGCAAATCATTGCCTGCTAAGTTTCTATCTATGTGTTTCAGAGGTCTTCTTTAGCTGTTCAGTGTGAATTGGCTGCTGGAAAGCAGTGTTCTTCTTTAATCACTTCAGCCCCGGAAGGATTTGCCCCCTCCCTGACCAGACCATTTTTTGCGATACGGCACTGTGTCGCTTTAACTGACAATTGCGCAGGCGTGCAATGCTTTACTCAAACAAAATTGACGTCCTTTTTTCCCCACAAATAGAGCTTTCTTTTGATGGTATTTGATCACCTCTGCAGTTTTTATTTTTTACGCTATAAACAAAAAAAAACGTTCATTTTGCAAAAAACACAATATTTTGAAGTTTTTGCTATAATAAATATCCAAATTAAAAAAAAAACCCAAAAAAACATTTTTTTCCCTCAGTTTAGGTCGATATGTATTCTTCTACATATTTTTGGTAAAAAAAATCACAATAAGCGTATATTGATTGTTTTGCGCAAAAGTTATAGCGTCTACAATATAGGGGATAGATTAATGTAATTTTTATTATTATTATTTTTTATTTACTAGTAATGGCGGCGATCTGCGATTTTTATCAGGACTGCAACATTGCGTCGGACAGATCGGACACTTTTGACACTATTTTGAGACCACTGACATTTATACAGCGATCAGTGCTATTAAAATGCATTGATTACTGTATAAATGACACTGGCAGGGAAGGGGTTAACACTAGGGGGCAATCAAGGGGTTAACTGTGTTCCCTAGGTGTGTTCTAACTGTAGGGGGGATGAGACTGACTAGGGGAGGAGAGAGATCGGTGTTCTTACTTAGTATGAACACACAATCTCTCTCCTCTCCCCTGAGAAAACCGGGATTTGTATGTTTACACACACAGATCCCGGTTCTTGCTATGTCACAAGTGATCGCGGGTGCCCGGCAGTCATTGCGCCCACTGGGCACGCGCCACGGCTCCAGGTACGCCTGCTACGTGCGCCTGCTGTGACGTCTTAAAGGAACGATGTACAGCTATGGCGAGTTACCCAGCCGAGCCAACCTGCCGCAGTATAACTGCGGCAGCTGGTCGGCTAGTGGTTAACATCCACTGAAGATGATCTGAACTCTTGAAGTATTCTTTAAACACAAACTTGTAAATCTGCTTTTGACTCGCCGAATATATTACATTATCTCAGACAGGGCGACTTTCAGTTCACCTTGTTATCTTATCCCCATGCTTTGGCTTATTTGACACATTTTGTTGCAGTCTTTTTTTTTATGTTCCCACCCCTCCTCGTGAGGGTCCCAGGACCCCTCCAGCCAAATTCCTCCTGCTGCTGCCTTTGCTGTGCAGTGTACTCGCTGCTTTGATGCAGCCACCTTCTGGGTTGCCACGGCAACGGCCTTCATTCTACCAGTCTACCACACGGTGAAGTTGCAAGATGCTCCCTAAGCTCGCAGTCTGTTTTTCTCAGGCAGGCTATAAGAGGGAGGGAGACAGGAACGAAGCAAAGTGGTGGTGGGGGGTTGAATAGACAAAGTAAAATAACAGACAGGAAGAAAGGGAGGGTCAGGTAGAATTGGCATGCTGCAGAAAATGAAGGTGATTAAGGTGAATGAACATGTGCGGAAATTGTTGCATAAGCACGCTGCATAAGTGTTAAATACACTTTACCCAGAGAAAATGTGTAACCCCTATGGGACAATATCTGCTATCTTTGATGCCTCTATTGCTTTTTGTTCTGTTTATACACTATATGTAAATTTAGTGCATTTGCATAAAATTCTACAAGACAGACTCTTCTACGTATAACATGCATGATAGAAAGAGACTTATAACAAAGCATAGAGTGGGTTGGTGAGGGTAGCAGATCTGAAACATCAGGAGCTTCTACAGAGATGTAGTTTTGTTACCACGCTACTTTATTTTCTACTTTTTGCTAGTTTTTTAAAGTGCCCCATTACATATATACAGGAGAGCAATCCAATTTGTAGACTTGACCAACAGGAGTGAGGCAGTATTTGAGATGCCCCCCCTTATCCAGTGATAAGCACCGTTATCTCTTAAAGCACCGTTCTCTCTTAACCTCTTCAGCCCCGGAAGATTTTCCTGCTTAATGACTGGGCCATTTTTTGCGATACGGCACTGCGTCAATTTAACTGACAATTGTGCGGTTGTGTGACGCTGTACCCAAACAAAATTTACGTCCTTTTTCTCTCACAAATAGAGCTTTCTTTTGGTGGTATCTGATCACCTCTGTGGTTTTTATTTTTTGCGCTATAAACAAAAAAATCGACAATTTAGAAAAAAAAAACACAATATTTTTTACTTTTTACTATAATAAATATCCCAATTTTTAAAATAAACAAAAACAAATTTCTTCCTCAGTTTAGGCCGATATATATTCTTCTACATATTTTTGGTACAAAAATCGCAATAAGCGTATATTGATTGGTTTGCGCAAAAGTTATAGCGTCTACAAAATAGGGGATAGATTTATGGCATTTTTATCATTTTTTTTTTTTTTTACAAGTAATGGCAGTGATCTGCAACATTGCGATGGACACAACGGATACTTTTGACACTTTTTTTGGACCAGTGATATTTATACAGCGATCAGTGCTATAAAAATGCACTGATTACTGTATAAATGTCACTGGCAGTGAAGGGGTTAACACTAGGGGGCGATCAAGGGGTTAACTGTGTTCCCTAGGTGTATTCTAATTGTGAGGGGGAATGTGACTGACTAGAGGAGAAGAGAGATTGTTGTTCCTACTTAATAGGAACACACGATCTGTCTCCTCTCCCCTGACAGAACCAGGATTTGTGTGTTTACACACACAGATCCCGGTTCTCGCTCTGTCACAAGCGATTGCAAGTGCCCGGGGACACGCTTTTACGTGTACGGCTCTGAGGACACGTACAGCTACGACGGCTCGCGCAGGGGAGCCAACCTGCCACGGTTGGTCTGGAAGCAGTTAAAATCAGCAGCTACAAATACAGGAATCCAGCGGTATGCCGCCGCCGCCATCTAGGCTAAGCCTTGCGGCTTCACAGCCAGTTTTCTAATGCGTGAAGCATGCTGTACTTTGTGAATAGGTCGGCTGTGGGGGAAGGAGGAGGAAGGTCAAACTTCCAGTTCCGTTTGCCCCGAATGAAAAGGTCTGCTGATTGGCTCCTGATCAGTGCTCTCAGCCAATGGTTGAGAGTGCTGACTGCAGTGTTCTGGCGGGGGGGGGCACCCCCCCATCAGAACACAATAGCACAGCAGGGGAGATTGCTGTACTACCATCGGATTGTTAGTACAGCGGCTCCTGTTGGGTTGAATGAAAAAAAAATAATAGTGTGTACTAGGCTTTACTCTCCACAACTTCCAGCCACCCCGACACCAATCAGAGTTCTGCTTACTACTTTCTCCGTTCCCTTCACTAAGGACACTTCCTCCTCTCAGCAGGTACTGTCCATGGCTGGGGAAAATCCAGTTTCCCATCTCTTCTCCCTCTCCTACTGCTCAATTTAGTGGTGGTGGACAAAAGATTAAGCTGTGGTGTGGCCACAATGTCCAGACTGTGTGGCACCTGCCCTCTTAAAAGGGCTGCCAGCCAGGGCTACACCTGCCCCAGGATTTGTGTTTGTGTTTCTGTGTTTTACACAGCCCTACTACAGAGCACAGTCCTTCCTGCCAAAGCAGAAGACCTTTTTTTCCTGCTGCAGTTACCTAACACCTACAGGTCTTGTTCCTTCCCTAGTCCGTGACTGGACAGTGAAAGGAGAAGCGGTACACTGATGAGCTCATCTCTATGCAACTCCAAGAATGTTCCTTACACTGGCTTTTTGTATTGCTTCTCACTCTACCAGTCTGAACTCTGCTGTACAGAGACTGCAATAGGCTGATACCAAGCCAAATTCAGATACTTACACTTCTTGCATTTAAAAGAGAAGTATGGTATTTTTTTTTCTTTTGTAGAATCATACTTATCTAGGTGGATGCAGTATCTATCCGACACTGCATCTGTCCCCTGCCGACTCTAAGACTGAGAACCAAACAATCGAACCCAGCTGATTGCTCGGTTCTCACAGCTCCCTGTGCAGGGAGTTGGTGACTGTCAATCACCATCTCTCTGCTCTCCCCCCTCGCCTTTACCAGAGTGCTGGGCCGTGGAGGGGGCGGGAGCCGCCGGCTCAGGCTCTCAGCAGCTCACTGAGAGGCTGAGCCAGGTGTCTGTCCAGGATGTGGGCGGATCCCGCCCATATGGTTGCGATCTTTGCCGAGCCTGGACCAGCTCTGTGATGTCAGCAGAGAACTGTCTTCAGCCTGCTGTCTGCGGAAAACAGGTCACAGGAGTGCAGAACAAACAAGCTTTGGCTGTACTTCCCCTTTAAGGATTTATTAAAGTTACATTAAACCTTTAGTTTGTAAGAACTTTCAGCAGCTGATTTAATTACTGAGAATGCAGGTTCTTTATCATTTAATTCTTTCAGTTTTAGCTGGTGCTATGATCACCACCCCAGGTTTCCAGTTTCAAGGTGGGTCCTATCAGTTGCAGCATCAATAAAAACACAGCTCTGTAGCCTAGGATGGCAAGGCACTCCCCTGCTCCTCGTATTCCCCCCCCTTTGCTTGAGACTGCACTGTCCACTTTTAACTCTTTTCTGTGAAGACAGGAAGATCAGGAAAGCAGCAGCGTGGGAGCAGAAACCAGAAGAACTGAAAGTTGTAAACTGCAAGTGCTGGTGTAACAAATGGTTAACTGGGAAATGTTTGTTTAATCGCTTAGCGGCCACCTCACATACATTTACTGCGGCAGGGCAGCCGCTCTGTGCCAGATCACGTACCTAGTATGTGATCTGACACTTCTGGGTCTGGGGCGCACGTGCGCGCCACTGGCGACCCACTCCCATTGTTATTGGACATAGCGGGCGCCAATCATCCCTGTCAGTAGGGAAGGTAGTGATCCTGTGTTTCTGTAAAGCAGGAACACGGACCTCCAGTAAGCAAGCACATTTTAGGCACACATTTAACCCTTTGACCACCGCTGCTGTTAACACCTTCCCTGCCAGTGTCATTACTAGTGACATATTACATATTGACATTTACAGTGTCTATTTTAGCACTGATCACTGTATTGGTGTTATTGGTTCCCAAAAAAAGTGTCACTCAGGTTTGTCCGCCGCAATGTCACAGTCCTGCTATAAGCGTCTGATCTAGTAAAAAAAAATAAAATAAAATAAAAATTCTGTGAATATATTCCATAGTTTTTAGACACTATAACTTTTGTGCAAACCAATCAATATCCCCTTATTGAGATTTTTTTTTTTTTTTTTTACCAAAAATATGTAGCAGAATACATATTGGCCTAAATTTATGAAGAAATTTATTTTTTTTACATTTTTTTTTTAATAAGTTTTATACTTTATATAGGATATGTATTTTTTGTTTATAGCGTAAAAAATAAAAACCGCAGAGGTGATCAAAAATAACCAAAAGAAAGCTCTATTTGTGGGAAAAAGACATAAATGTTTTTTTTTTGGTACAGCGTTGCAAGACCACGCAACTGTCAGTTAAAGTAACGCAGTGCGGTATCGCAAAAAATGTCCTGGTCATGAAGGGGGGGTAATTCTTCCGGAGCTGAAGTGGTTAATACTACTTTAATGAATACAGAACTGCATTCATTTGTCCTTTATATCTATCTGAAGCGCACATACTCTTATACTTCTTTTACTTTCTATTTTTTTTTAATGGCAAGAAAATGAGATGGGACTGGATTCAGATTTTGAAACTTGGTTGAACTAAGCTAAGCCAGTAAATTAATATATATAGAGCTATAGTTTAAACTATAGTTTATGCAGGATACGTTGGGGAACAAAGAACATTGACGGTTTGATAATGGTTCCTGCAGAAAATGTACAAATGTTCCTGTTCTTATCCCGAAAAACTTTAGACGGTTGAAGACAGCATTGTGAATGAGTCTGTCTGTTCAGGAAGATGGCAGGGAGACGAGTAAGCCTTCACATTTCTAGGCTTCTACAACCGCTAACTGCATAAAGGACCCAAGAAAACAAAGTCTTTCAGACTCACTGGAACAGAAACACACGTTCTAATCCTGCCAGTCTTTTTGTTTCTTTATTGATTTCTTTTCCTACCGCGCTCTACATTAACAATCCCTATTTGTTTTCAGATTACTTTATGTATAACTACTAAATTCTTACATCAGGACTTGGAAGTTCTCAAACTTTGCTGCATAGTTGAGGATATTGGAGAAAAGACTTGGTAAACATCAAGATGAATTCCTGTGAATTTTACAAAAGAAACTTTGTGATAGGATGTAGATGTTATTTTTGTAGCGCTCTTTATACAGTATGCAGGCTAATTGTGTGTATGGGGGATAACTTTTAAAATAATGACAGTGTCTCTGCACAATTTGGCTTTGTGAGTAACAAGTTCAGCCGCATTTGAAGAAATAAAGGTTGCCAATCATGCAACAATACATAGTGAACATTTTTTTTTTCTTGTCCAGAGAAAAACATGTAGGCTGCATTTAACAAGTTCTCCTTATTAAAACTCTAGTCACCTTGCCACTACACTGATATACCTGCTTCATTACAGGGGCGGATCCAGGGGGGGGCAATAGGGCAATTGCCCCCTCCGAGAAATGCGGGTGAGGGAGAGAGCCAGGGGGTAGATCCGCGGGTGAGAGAGCCAGCAGGCGGCTCCATAGGTGAGAGAGCCAGCGGGCGGCTCCGCAGGAGAGAGACAGCGGGCTGGCCCGGCGGCTCAGTTGGTGAGGTGCAACATGTGGCAGGCGACATGGGAAGTGACAATCCGCAACATGTGGCAGGCGACATGGCAAGTGACAATCCGCAACATGTGGCAGGCGACGTGGCAAGTGACATTCCGCAACATGTGGCAGGCGACGTGGCAAGTGACAATCTGCATCTAGTGACAGGCGACGTGGCAAGTGACGTGGCAAGTGACACACTCGGGGCTCCCACTGATTCTGCATTATGGTGAGTTAAACTATTTAATTTATTATAACAATGTAATAATAGTAATAATGCGCTTTAATCATCCTGACACCATAACAACCATGGTGCCGTGATGATTGAAGCGACAACACCAGCCATTTCCCCGATAGATGTACCCCAAAAAAATATATTTTCTGGCAGTGCCCCTCCCGAGACTAGACTCTGGATCCGCCCCTGCTTCATTATTGCAGTATTTTGAGTCACTGACTCAGAAGAGGTACACAAATAAAGACTTCTGTCTTAACTCTCCTGGTCTGAATACCTATTCTGGGTAAAAGTAGTACTACAGTGATACCTTGGTTTGCAAGTAACGCGGTATACGAGCGTTTCGCAAGATGAGCTATATTATTTTTTAAATCCTGACTTGATTTACGGGCGCTGTCTCGCAAGACGAGCAGGACTCAAGCCACTGGTGTATACAGTTGTGCTCATACGTTTACATACCCTGGCAGAATTTATGATTTCTTGGTCATTTTTCAGAGAATATGAACGATAACACAAAAACTTTTCTTTCACTCGTGGTTAGTGTTTGGCTGAAGCCATTTCTTAGAAATCAACTGTGTTTACTCTTTTTAGATCATAATGGCAACAGAAACTACCCAAATGACCCTGATCAAAAGTTTACATACCCCAGTTCTCAATATTGTGAAGAAGAACCAGAAGAACCAGAAGATGAAGGAAGATAGAAGAAAGAAGAAGCATTTAAATAAAGGAATTGTCAAAAACTGTCTCTTGTCATTTTTAACATTTTTGACACTTTTTTCGTGAAATGGTAGGGGTACTTATGTAGCCCCTTACCATTTCACACAGGGGGGGGGGCCGGGATCTGGGGGTCACCTTGTTAAAGGGGGCTTCCAGATTCCGATAAGCCCCCCGCCCGCAGACCCCCACAACCACCGGCCAGGGTTGTGGGGATGAGGCCCTTGTCCTCATCAACATGGGGACAAGGTGTTTTGGGGGGCTACCCCAAAGCACCCTCCCAATGTTGAGGGCATGTGGCCTGGTACGGTTCAGGAGGGAGGGGGGGCCGCACTCTCGTCCCCCCCTCTTTTCCTGCGGCCTGCCAGGTTGCGTGCTCGGATAAGGGTCTGGTATGGATTTTTGGGGGGACCCCACGCCGTTTTTTTTTATTTTTTTTGGCGCGGGGTTCCCCTTAAAATCCATACCAGACCTGAAGGGTCTGGTATGGAATTTAGGGGGAACCCCATGTCATTTTTTTTTAAATTTTGGCCGGGGTTCCCCTTAATATCCATACCAGACCTGAAGGGCCTGGTATGGAATTTAGGGGGACTCCCACGTCATTTTTTTTTTTTAATTTTGGTTCGGGGTTCCCCTTTGGGGAATTCCCATGCCGTTTTAATCAATGAACTTCTATGTGTATTGTCGGCAATGCAATAGCCGCGGGTAGTTTTAAATGAGTTTTTTCCTTCAAAATGTCATTTTGCTGTCAGACTGTTCTAAACACAGGAAACATGCGCCCCTTTACAGGCACACTATAGACACCCCCCAGGTACGAAATTTAAAGGGATATTACACTTTTATTGATTGACTTTAAGCATTATTAAAATCACTGCTCCTAAAAAAAAAGGCCGTTTTTAAAACTTTTTTTTGCATTGATCCATGTCCCCTGGGGCAGGACCCAGGTCCCCAAACACTTTTTATGACAATAACTTGCATATTAGCCTTTAAAATTAGCACTTTTGATTTCTCCCATAGACTTTTAAAGGGTGTTCCGCGGCATTCGCATTTGCCGCAAACACCCCAAATTGTTCGCTGTTCGGCGAACTTGCGAACAGCCAATGTTCGAGTCGAACATGAGTTCGACTCGAACTCGAAGCTCATCCCTAGTCAGGAGACAGAGATCAAGATGGCTACTCCAGAACCTTCACTTTATTCTGCTGTAGCCAATGACAGGTCTACATGGCCTTTTGTTTTGGATCTTTGTCATGTTGGAATGTCCAAGTATGTCCCATGCGCAGCTTCCTGGCTGATGAATGTAAATGTTCCTCCAGTATTTTTTTGATAACATACTGCATGCATTTCGCCATCAATTTTGACCAAATTTCCTGTGCCTTTCTAGCTCACACATCTCCAAAACACCAGTGATTAAACCTTCGTGTTTCACAGTAGGAATGGTGTACCTTTCATCGTAGGCCTTTGTTGACTCCTCTCCAAATGTAGCATTTATGGTTGTGGCCAAAAAGCTTAATTTTGGTCTCATCACTCCAAATGACTTTGTGCCAGAAGGTTTGAGGCTTGTCTCTGTGCTGTTTGGCGTATTGTAAGTGGGATACTTTTGTTGCATTTGCGTAGTAATGGCTTTTTTCTGGCGACACGACCATGCAGCCCATGTTTCTTCAAGTGCCTCCTTATTGTGCATCTTGAAACAACCACACCACATGTTTTCAGAGAGTCCTGTATTTCACCTGAAGTTATTTGTGGGTTTTTCTTTGCATCCCAAACTATTTTCCTGGCAGTTGTGGCTGAAATTTTAGTTAATCTACCTGACCATGGTTTGGTTTCAACAGAACCCCTCATTTTCCACTTCTTGATTAGAGTATGAACACTGCTGATTGGCATTCTTCCTTGGATATCTTTTTATATCCCTTTACTGTTTTATGCAGTTCAACTACCTTTCCCGGCAGATCCTTTGACAATTCTTTTGCTTTCCCCATGACTCAGAATTAGGGATAAGCCCGATGTTCGAGTCAAACATCAGGTGTTCGCCCGTTTGCCGAACAGCGAACATTATGCGGCATTCGCAGCAAATTCGAAAGCCACGGAAACACTAACATGAAAAACCAAAAGTGCTAATTTTAAAGGCTTTTATGCAAGTTATTGCCAAAACAAGTATTTGGGGACCTGGGTACTGCCCCAGGGGAGATGTATCAATGCAAAAAAAAGTTTTAAAATGGACGTTTTTTCAGGAGCAGTGATTTTAATAATGCTTAAAGTGAAACAATAAAAATTAAATATTCCTTTAAATATCGTGCCTGGGGGTGTCCTTAGTCTTCCCGTGTTTAGAGCAGTACCACAGCAAAACGACATCTGTAAAGGTAAATATGTTATTTAAAACTGATCGAGGCTGTAATGAATTGATATCGGATCCCAGCATAATACATAAAAATCATTGAAAAAAACAGCATTGCCCCCCCAGTCCATTTCCAGGCCCTTTGAGTCTGGAATGAATATTGGTATGAATATTAAGGGGAACCCCGCACCAAGATTAAAAAAAAAATTGTGTTGGGTTCCCCCAAAATCCATACCAGGCCCTTTATTCCAGGCCCTGCGCCAAAACTAAAAAAAATGGCGTAAGGCCCCCCAAAATTCATACCAGACCCTTATCCGAGCATGCAACCAGGCAGGCTGCGGGAAAAGGGGGGTGAGAGAGCGCCCCCCCCCTCCTGAACCATACCAGGCCACATGCCCTCAACATGGGGAGGGCGTTTTGGGGTCCTCCCTAAAACACCTTGTCCCCATGTTGATGGGGACAAGGACCTCATCCCCACAACCCTTGCCCAGTCGTTGTGGGGGTCTGCAGGCAGGGGGCTTATTGGAATCAACAAGGGGACCTCGATCAAGGTGTTAAGTGTGTCCTAGGGAGGTGTTTCTAACTGTGGGAGGAGTGTAGTGACTGAAGGAGGAGAGAGATCGCTGTTCCTAATCACTAGGAACAGCAGATCTCTCTCTACTCCCCTGTCAGAACTGGGATCTGTCTGTTTACATTAACAGATCCCCATTCTGGCTCTCTGAGGAGAGATCGCGGGTCGCCGGCAGACATCGTGGCTGCCAGCCATGCGCAAAGGCTCAGGCCTCGCACCGCGGGCACGCGTGTGGGGCCCCTAGAGCTCTTAGGGCCAACCTGCCGCAGTATAATGATAGCGGCTGGTCAGCAAGCGGTTAAAACATTTTTTTCCATATTTATTCATTTATTTAGCAGAAACTTAAAAAAAACCCAGTGGTAAATACCTCCAAAATAAAGCGCTATTTGTGTGGAAAAAAATGACAAAAATTTAGTTTGGGTACAGTGTTGCATGACCACGCAATTGTCATTCAAAGTGCGATAGCGCTGCAAGGTGAAAATTGGCCTGAGCAGGAAGGGGGTGAAAGTGCCCAGTAGGTAAGTGTTTAATGGTTGAGGTGCCAAACAGTCACAACCAAAGGTATCAACATACAGTCTTTCCAGAATAGGAACATTTAAAGTTTAACTCCAGGAAAACTGAAATATAGTTATATAGTTGGAATATTATATATGTATATTTTATATATATATATATATATATATATATATATATATATATATATATATATATATATATATATATATATATATATATATATATATATATATATATTTATATTAGGGTTGCACCAATACCAGTTTTTTATCAGCAAGTATGAGTACCGATACTTTCGGTCAAGTACTCGCCTATACCGAGTACCAATACTTTGCTGTGCGATTTGCGTCAACACAACAAAAGAAATTGTCGCAAATTGCATTGCAAAGAATCGCATGCGATTTCTGTGTGTGTGTGACTATAGAAGTATCTAGCAGGCAGTTTGGAACTCACAAAGTTCAGCAGAGGGATTGCTGTTCCAGTAGGTAGGTAGAGACAGATTAGATGTTAAAAGCAGCAATTATTTATTGGAAAACTGAACTGACTCATGATTTCGAGGGACTGTCCCTGATTTGGAGCAAAGTCTCCCTGTCCCTCTTTCCTCCTCATTTGTCCCTCATTTTGGTCTGATTTATATACTGTAAATTTTAAAAGCCAATATTAAGGAATAGTAGTGCATTTTTTTGTGCATTTAATTAACCATTTTTTTTTGTTTAATTCACTTTTAAGGGGGTTTTGGCAGGGGGCATATCCTATGTCTACATACTTTTTCTTAAAATGTTGGGAGGTATGCTGATGACATTAGGAAAATAGATCAAAAGCCCTTGCAGGGAGACGGTAGTGTGCCAGTGAGGCACTGTGACTCACGGGTTCCATAGTTTACTCTGCTGAGCCTGGTGGAATGAATGACTGCCTCTAACCCTGGAGCTCCTGGGGGCAGGCGGTGAGCCCAATGGATGCTGGATCAATAGAACGCACCCGGAAATGACAGCTGCGGTCAGTGCTCGTCACCACCAGGGAAAATGCCAGGAGCAGGCGGAAGTGCTCCACTATGGAGGCAGTATTATGCGGGCTACCAACGAGGTCATCCACTGGGCTCATCGCCCGCCCCCAGGAGCTCCAGTTTTCCAATAAATTATTGCTGCTTTAACCACTTAAGGACTGGGTCTATTTTTCAGACACAGTGTTTACAAGTTAAAATAATTTTTTTTTGCTAAAAAATTACTTAGAGCCCCCTAACATTATATATATATATATATATATATATATATATATATATATATATATATATACACCCTAGAGAATAAAATGGCGGTCGTTGCAATACTTTGTCACACTGTATTTGCGCAGCGGTCATGCAAGCACACTTTTTTTTAGAAAAAAAACACTTTTTTGAATTAAAAAAATAAGACAACAGTTAAGTTAGCTCCATTTTTTTTCTTTATATTGTGAAAGATAATGTTACTCAATTATCAATTAGAGTAAATTGATAACCAACATGTCACGTTTCAAAATTGCGCCCGCTCGTGGAATGATGACAAACTTTTACCCTTAAAAATCTCCATAGGCGATGTTTGAAAATTTCTACAGGTTACCAGTTTTGAGTTACAGAGGAGGTCTAGGGCTAGTATTATTGCTCTCGCTCTAATGATCGCGGCGATACCTCACAAGTGTGGTGTGAACATCGTTTTCATATGCGGGCGCTACTCACGTATACTACTGACGTATGGGATTTACATTTTTTTTCTTTTTTTTCTTAGTTATTTTACTTTTTATTTTGACACTTTCCTTTTAAAAAAATAATTGGGTCACTTTTATTCCTATAACAAGGAATGTAAACATCCCTTGTAACAGAAAAAAAGCATGACAGAACCACTTAAATATGAGAACTGGGGTCAAAAAGACCTCAGATCTCATATTTACACTAAAATGCAATAAATAAAGAAATTCATTTGAAAAAAAAAAAAATAAAAAAAATAAATACATTTCTCCTTTAAGAGCATTGGGTGGAAGTGACGTTTGACGTCACTTCTGCCAGTCAATGCTACGGAGCCAAACAGGAGAGAGGACCCGATTGTCTCCGCCGCTACCGGCGGCTCCGGTAAGCGGCAGAGACCACCGAAGCGTGGCGGGAGGGGGGCCCTCTCCCATCCCCGATAAAAGTGATCTTGCGGCAAATCCGCCACAAAGACCACTTTTATCTGAAAGCGGACCGCCTTCTGAGAAAGAGGATACCGGGGTTATGGCAGCTATCTGCTGCCATAACAACGGTATTTTTCTGCAAACAGCCTTCATATAATGACGGCGGGTGGTTCGTAAGTGGTTAAACTTTGAATCTGTCTCTGCCTACTTTCTGGAACAGTGCTCCCTCTGCTGAATTTTGTGCGTTCTAAACTGCCCACTGCACCACGTTCCTGATCAAATTGCATGCAATTTCTTGCAGTGCGATTTGCGCCAATTCATTTTGTATTGACGCAAATCGCACCACAAAGTATCGGTATCGGGAGCATTTGGGCGAGTACCGATTCTCTCTCAAATGCCTGGTATCGGTGCATTCCTAATACAGTATATATATATATATATATATATATACATATATATATATATATATATATATATATACATATATATATATATATATATATATATATATATATATGTGTACTGTGTATACACTGCACATTTGTATTTCAGTCTATACAGCCCTACCACACAGCACAGCCACTTTGGTAAACTGAATTTAATTTACTGCTGTTAAAGTGGAAGTAAACTCCATTCATGAAATCTGACCTTGGCACATATATCTGTTGTATTTACTTATCTCTCTCCAAAGCACAAAGTCCCGTGTCTTTCTGCTGCTCCGTTTCTCTATTATCAGCATGATAACTGCTGACAAATTCTCAGACACACAAGATAAAAGCAGCTGGAAATTTGTGTCAGGGAGGGAACTTAGAGATAGAAAAGCAGAGAGCTTGTCTATTAACAATGCAGTTCTGCAAGTTTCTTCCTTCCTCTGCTTATGTGGGGGGGGGGGTGCCTTTCCTCCAATCAGCTCACACACAGTGTATGCCCAGACTCCCCTCCCTCTGCTGAAACAGAAAGAAAAAATTGTAACACGATCTGCACTTTTTAAAGAGTCTAGAAAGCTGAAGACAGCAGATATACAAGTGAAACTTATGTAGGGAGATTTGTTTCATCTCTGTGTATCATCGGAGGCTGTTCATCTCATTGTGTATATGTGAGGGTTTACATCCATTTTAAGGCCTAATATAATAAGGCACACTGGACCTTATTAAAATGCCAGTAGCATTAGCTGTAGAAAGCTGTAGAATGAGTTTTGCAGCCTTTTTGCAGTAGCATTTTAAATGTTTTTTAGCTGTAGCATTTTTATCTTTTCTTAGCAAAACTATAGTCCCACAAAAGCTTATTGCCACGTACACACGAGCGGATTTTCCATCGGTAAAAACTTGGATGGTTTTTACGATGGAATTCCGCTCAAGCTTGGCTTGCATACACACGGTCACACAAAAGTTCTCTGAACTTTCGACCGTCAAGAACGCAGTAATGTACAACACTACGACGAGCCGAGAAAATGAAGTTCAATGCTTCCGAGCATGCGTCGAATTGTTTCCAAGCATGTGTAGGAATTTTGCGCGTTGGAATTTGTACAGACGATCGCATTTTCGGATAGGAACTTTTTCCGACCGAAAAATTGAAAACCTGCTCTCAATCTTTTGCTGGCGAGAATTCGGCCAGCAAAAGTCCGATGGAGCATACACATGGTCGCATTTTCCGACCAAAAGCTCTCATCGGTCTTTTGCTGGCCGAATTTCCGATCGTGTGTACGCGGCATATGGCTCAAAAACGTTGATAAATGCCTCAATGGCTGTGTTTTTCAGCGTTTTTCAGTGTTTTAAAGCTTTTATCAGAGTAATGCCCCGTACACACGGTCGGATTTTCCGATGGAAAATGTTCGATGGGAGCTTGTTGTTGGAAATTCCGACCGTGTGTAGGCTCCATCAGACATTTTCCTTCGGAATTTCCGTCACACAAAATTTGAGATCTAGATCTCAAATTTTCCGACAACAAAATCTGTTCTCGTAAATTCTAATCGTGTGTACACAATTCCGATGCACAAAGTTCCACGTATGCTCGGAATCAGAAGAGCTGCACTGGCTATTGAACTTCATTTTTCTCGGCTCATCGTACATGTTGTACGTCACCACGTTCTTGACGTTCGGAATTTCTGACAAGATTTGTGTGACCGTGTGTATGCAAGACAAGTTTGAGCCAACATCTGTTGGAAATAATCTCTGGATTTTGTTGTCGGGATGTCCGATTGTGTGTACGCGGCATTAGAGTGTTTTTACAGCTGAAAAACTCCTCTTAAAACCCAATCGTTCTGGGGATTTTTTCCAGCCAGAAAACGCCCCTGCCAAAAAATTCTGATAGCAGCCTATGTGTGCATGGACACATAGGATAACATGCTGGAGAGTTTACTGGCTGCGGAAAAAATGCCTGAAGCCAAAAACAACAGCTGCTAGGTAAACTTTAAAGTTTTTGGCTCTACTATAGAAAGTGGAGCAGTGATTGATTGTGTTGGTTCAGGGTTTCCTGAGCTGAGAGTTTGATTACCCCCACATGCCTCTGAGAGAAGTTTTGAGAGCAAAGGGCTGGGAGATTCAAAGAGGTAGTTGACTATTTATCTTTCCCCAGCCAACCCCTGGAGGCGTCCAGAAGGAGGCTAAGGAGATGATAAATGTGCAGAAGGCCTAAACAGAGTGTTTTTCCCTCTGTGGGGAGGGTTTCAGTCTCCTGGGGGCTGTTGCCCCTGGGGGAGAGTTACTGAGACAAGAAACTGCAGTCTGGGTTTCAGCAGCTTCTAGGCTAAGGATGTAGGGATGATTGCTGGAGGATCACATTTACTGGAGGGTACTGCACTAAAGTCCTGGGTTATGAGAAGGATCTAGATAATCTCGCTCACTTAGCATCTACCTGTGGATGCTGGGTGGCAGACAGCTCCTGGGACACTGTGAGTAAAGACCTTTTTGGTGGCTACTAGTTGTGCAAGTGCCAAAAGAGAGTTGAGTGCCAGGGGTTTCTGTATGAGGTCCTAAATATACTGGCCATTCCCTGTTACCTCCAAGAAAAGCTGTTACTAGAAGATTAGTGAGAAGTTTGTTCTCCCATTATTGCTATTGATCATTTTGGAGTATCCTGTGACCCTAAACCCCTCTCCTGTTAAAGTTCTTCGGCAATAAATACTAAAAAGACATCCCTTTGACTGAGCCGGATTTGTCGGTGTGCATGAGACAGTATTTGTGTGATTGGCTTTCTCTGTGCTATTTGGGAGGACCTGGGCATATTCTCAGCAGCTTCTTTGGAGGTGAGCGCTACATACATTTTATTTTTGAGAAAGCAGCGAAGAATAACCCATATAACATATGAAAATAATCCCGGGGTGCCACTTGCTAAATGAAAGTCAAAATTCCAAATAGTCCTATTCAATAGTTCCTATTTAACTGAATAAAAGCAATGAAAAATCATTTAAACATGTACAGTATATTTTCATCCTAACAACAGCAAGGAAACACATTACTTAAAACAGTATTATATACCTCCATACCACCCACCCCTGAAATAGCTCTCCTGTCAATACTTCCCGGATCATTCAAATCCATCAAAAAAGACGTCCTTCGACATTTCTTATCCGCAGCTAAAATAGTCATACCTTGCCATTGGAAAATTACCAATGTGCCTTCCCTAGGGGAGTGGTCCATGACAGTTGATAGCATTAGAAACCTTGAGCGGATTTTAGCATAGGAAACCAATAGAGATGATCAGTTCTCGCTGACCTGGACCTCATGATTGGTATTCCGCTACTCGTCCGACTATATCACCTGGAACACCTCACTTGGGCCATGACAGAGTTTACAAAAATAATTTCTTTATATCCCTTACTATTCTCTGTGCTCCTGTCCTACCTGCCTTTCTTTTCCTGACTCTTCACTCTTTATCGCTGTCAAAAAATGAAGTATCAAATTTGCTCCTCAACATTGTTCCCTACAACATTTTCCTTAAAGGGTAAATTACTTTCTGCAGGTTATCTGTTATTCATGTTTACTATGTATTATTCTGCCTACTTTTGACCCTAAACGTTATCTTAAAGCGGAGTTCCGGCCACAGATTTCTTTTTTTTTTTAGGCATCCCATCATAATGCTTTAATTACACAAATAAAGTTTATAGATTTTTGCTAGTGGGTCTGAATTATATATTTTTTTTTATACTTACTATTAATAAAATCCTCTTCTGGCCTTTCCATGATGATTGTGGGCATGTGAAGCCCAATCGCAATCTCTTCCTGGAATACCAATGGAGAGGTGTATGCTGGGTAAACAGCATGCACCTCTCAATATTGCGCATGCTTGATGCACCGGCGGCCGTAGCGACGATTGTTTAGAAAGTTGCCATAACAACGGGCGGTGACGGAGGAAAGTCCCACCTTATTGTTATGGTAATCCCCTTAATTCGCATAATTTCCTGTCGGGAAATAACGCGATTTTTGCTCA
Source organism: Aquarana catesbeiana (assembly GCF_042186555.1). Lineage (NCBI taxonomy): Eukaryota > Metazoa > Chordata > Amphibia > Anura > Ranidae > Aquarana > Aquarana catesbeiana. The sequence continues at coordinate 280,247,118 of NC_133330.1, forward strand.
CAGTACTGCCCACTGACTCCTGAGAAATGATGACTCTCATTTTCCAGGAGCACAGGCGAGGGAGGAAGTGACAAGGAGCGCCGTGGAACAGGAAGTGGCAGATTAGCAGCCACTACATAGCAACAAGACGTTTCTGGTAAGTAAAAAAACTAAATTTCCCCCAAATGTTTCTTAATACTATTAAAAGTCTGTGAATATGCAAAAAAAAATTTCAGGATGGAACTCCGCTTTAATAATCGATGGCTGATGCATTTTGCTTAATATTTTTTTCTGGTGGATTTTATCTTCCTAGCTGTTTAACTGTAAGTTGCTTATGTAAGAATATCATTCCACGATATACCTTTTCTTGTATTGATATGCGGTTTGTTACCATATTTTACATGATACAATAAAATTGAGATTGAACAAAACAGTATTATAACTGTCAAAATTTTGGAAGACACATGTGCATTTCCGTGTACCCTAAGGGGTCAAATATAGCATTTATGCCGGTGAAAGAAATACATGAATGAGAACATGATTTGACTTTACTGTGGTTTATTTATTTATTGAAAATACTTTATTAATAAAGTGTTTGAACACTTGCATGCAGAAGAAAAATCAAGAAAAAGTAACTTACAGATAGGACTGTCACAAAGCAAAATCGACATGAATTAGATCTTTCAAAATTAACATCTGTGAGAACTGGGGGGGGGGGGGGGGTATTGGTTTTCGACAAAGGTCCTCTTACAAATAGTGGGTGATGCTCAAAATAGAAATGAAATAGACATCATGGGATTAAGAGTGTTATTGGATTCTGTACTCAAGATACAGAGACCATTTTTTTCAATGAAGAAAGGGATAAATGGGGAAAGAAAATAGGAGAGAGGTGTAAGAGAAGGAGTGTTTGGAGAGTCAATAAAAGCTTGTGACCAGGGCATTATTAGTGTTTTTTTATTTTATATCTTATTATCTTCCATAACACCTTTAAATTTTGCAGTGATTTACAGAGAACATTAAACTATTTATGTAATAAGGTCAAACCAACCGTGATAAGGTCACACCAACTGTAATAAGATCAGTGACCTGGAGCATTCCATGGTGTGTCAGAGGGATAAGCACTATGTCGGTTAGTAGCAGGCTCCCTTTGACAGTCAAACATCCAGTCTAAAACACTAACATTTTTGGCCCTGTGTTTTATTATAGCCCAAGTATTTGAGGACATTTAACTGAAGATGGTGCTGACTTCTTTTTCCCTCAACTTGAGGTAAAGTTTCCATACATAAAGTAAATATACCCAATGTGTGAAGCAAAGGAAACATCCCAAATTTCACAGATCAACAGAGATGCTACTAGATTTGGAAGGGGCAATGACACTAAGGAGTCAATTTATAAAGCAGAGCAGCCCATTCATAAAATGCAAGCCAAGGTGCCGAGTGTGCAGTATGTCACTATGTTCTCTCAGTGTGGGTAGGAGTGGGTTGGTTGATTTTGGCTTTTCTTTACACCAATCATTTTAATAGCACTCCACTGTCTTTGGAGTCCTGAAGTCCTGTCTTTGGAGTCCTGAGTCCTGAAGCACTAAGCACATTAGGCTACAGTAAGGCCATATTACTGCTTTATAAATTGAGCCCTAGAAAAGTATTAGTCCCACCTACATGTGACAGCAATTAACTAGGGGTAAAGAGGGCAAAGAAATCCGTCCACTGTCTGATAATGTCTATGTGATAGACACAGATGCACTCAGAAAACAATTGAAAGAAAGGGTAGAGTAAGGTGGGCCAGCCAGCTTTGCCCCAACCATAAATAATAATATAATATAGTTCAAGTATCAAGTCTTAATTTCAGATTTCAGCCTCCTGCCACCCCTATGTACCACAAGACTGGGAGGGGGGGGGGGGCACCGTATTAGCAGCCTGTAATACTCTGCTTCAGTGTACATGTGCTTGAAAGTGAACACACTAACAGGAAGAGTATCAGGGAATTAGTAGACCAGACTGTGTGGACTGCACAGAGGAAACCAAAACACATGTAAGTGAATGATAATGTTGTTTAATAAAATAGGTGACAAGTAAGTGAATACAAACAGTGCACAACCAACCACAGACCCACAAACAACAAATAGCATATACAATAAATGGGAGATACCGGAATCGTAAACAAAAGTCAGGCCAAGGTCACACACAGGGAGATCAGCAGATGGGTAATGACGGGAAACCAACAGGACAGGGAGAGGATGGATGTATAGGCTGCAGGGCAGGGATCCAAGGTAATTAGGTAACAGGAGGGACAGGTCCAGGATGGGCTCAGGATAGGGATCGGATCAGATCAGATCAGGTCAGGTCATGTCAGATGCAGGCTCAAGGTCAGGATTACAGGCAGTGAGACCAGGGCGCAGGGAGAGATATACCAAGGCAAGCATGTGAGGGCTTGCTGGGTATTTATGAGAATGCCAGTAATTGTCCTGATGTAAAACCTGAGCGCAGGAGGTGCCGCCTGCCCCACACTGCTGGAATACACCCGCTGGTGGACACCGGTACTACGGCCCATGGATCTGACAGTGCCACTAGCAGGTGAGATCCTTTATCACAGATCCTTTATCACGTTGCAATACTTTGTCACACTGTATTTGCGCAGCGGTCATGCAAGCACACTTTTTTTTAGAAAAAAAACACTTTTTTGAATTAAAAAAATAAGACAACAGTTAAGTTAGCTCCATTTTTTTTCTTTATATTGTGAAAGATAATGTTACTCAATTATCAATTAGAGTAAATTGATAACCAACATGTCACGTTTCAAAATTGCGCCCGCTCGTGGAATGATGACAAACTTTTACCCTTAAAAATCTCCATAGGCGATGTTTGAAAATTTCTACAGGTTACCAGTTTTGAGTTACAGAGGAGGTCTAGGGCTAGTATTATTGCTCTCGCTCTAATGATCGCGGCGATACCTCACAAGTGTGAGGTATACTCACGTATAATACTGACGTATGGGCTTTACATTTTTTTTCTTTTTTTTCTTAGTTATTTTACTTTTTATTTTGACACTTTCCTTTTAAAAAATTAATTGGGTCACTTTTATTCCTATAACAAGGAATGTAAACATCCCTTGTAACAGAAAAAAAGCATGACAGAACCACTTAAATATGAGAACTGGGGTCAAAAAGACCTCAGATCTCATATTTACACTAAAATGCAATAAATAAAGAAATTCATTTGAAAAAATAAATAAATACATTTCTCCTTTAAGAGCATTGGGTGGAAGTGACGTTTGAAGTCACTTCTGCCAGTCAATGCTACCGGGCCAAACAGGAGAGAGGACCCGATTGTCTCCGCCGCTACCGGCGGCTCCGGTAAGCGGCAGAGACCACCGAAGCGTGGCGGGAGGGGGGCCCTCTCCCATCCCCGATAAAAGTGATCTTGCGGCAAATCCGCCACAAAGACCACTTTTATCTGAAAGCGGACCGCCTTCTGAGAAAGAGGATACAGGGGTTATGACAGCCTTCATATAATATACTTATCTCTCTCCAAAGCACAAAGTCCCGTGTCTTTCTGCTGCTCCGTTTCTCTGTTATCAGCATGATAACTTCTGACAAATTCTCAGACACACAAGATAAAAGCAGCTGGAAATTTGTGTCAGGGAGGGAACTTAGAGATAGAAAAGCAGAGAGCTTGTCTATTAACAATGCAGTTCTGCAAGTTTCTTCCTTCCTCTGCTTATGTGGGGGGGGTGCCTTTCCTCCAATCAGCTCACACACAGTGTATGCCCAGACTCCCCTCCCTCTGCTGAAACAGGAAGAAAAAATTGTAACACGATCTGCACTTTTTAAAGAGTCTAGAAAGCTGAAGACAGCAGATATACAAGTGAAACTTATGTAGGGAGATTTGTTTCATCTCTGTGTATCATCGGAGGCTGTTCATCTCACTGTGTATATGTGAGGATTTACATCCATTTTAAGGCCTAATATAATAAGGCACACTGGACCTTATTAAAATGCCAGTAGCATTAGCTGTAGAAAGCTGTAGAATGAGTTTTGCAGCCTTTTTGCAGTAGCATTTTAAATGTTTTTTAGCTGTAGCATTTTTATATTTTCTTAGCAAAACTATAGTCCCACAAAAGCTTATTGCCACGTACACACGAGCGGATTTTCCATCGGTAAAAACTTGGATGGTTTTTACGACGGAATTCCGCTCAAGCTTGGCTTGCATACACACGGTCACACAAAAGTTCTCTGAACTTTCGACCGTCAAGAACGCAGTAATGTACAACACTACGACGAGCCGAGAAAATGAAGTTCAATGCTTCCGAGCATGCGTCGAATTGTTTCCAAGCATGTGTAGGAATTTTGCGCGTTGGAATTTGTACAGACGATCGCATTTTCGGATAGGAACTTTTTCCGACCGAAAAATTGAAAACCTGCTCTCAATCTTTTGCTGGCGAGAATTCGGCCAGCAAAAGTCCGATGGAGCATACACATGGCCGCATTTTCCGACCAAAAGCTCTCATCGGTCTTTTGCTGGCCGAATTTCCGATCGTGTGTACGCGGCATATGGCTCAAAAACGTTGATAAATGCCTCAATGGCTGTGTTTTTCAGCGTTTTTCAGTGTTTTAAAGCTTTTATCAGAGTAATGCCCCGTACACACGGTCGGATTTTCCGATGGAAAATGTTCGATGGGAGCTTGTTGTTGGAAATTCCGACCGTGTGTAGGCTCCATCAGACATTTTCCTTCGGAATTTCCGTCACACAAAATTTGAGATCTAGATCTCAAATTTTCCGACAACAAAATCTGTTCTCGTAAATTCTAATCGTGTGTACACAATTCCGATACACAAAGTTCCACGTATGCTCGGAATCAATCAGAAGAGCTGCACTGGCTATTGAACTTCATTTTTCTCGGCTCATCGTACATGTTGTACGTCACCGCGTTCTTGACGTTCGGAATTTCTGACAAGATTTGTGTGACCGTGTGTATGCAAGACAAGTTTGAGCCAACATCTGTTGGAAATAATCTCTGGATTTTGTTGTCGGGATGTCCGATTGTGTGTACGCGGCATTAGAGTGTTTTTACAGCTGAAATACTCCTCTTAAAACCCAATCGTTCTGGGGATTTTTTCCAGCCAGAAAACTCCCCTGCCAAAAAATTCTGATAGCAGCCTATGTGTGCATGGACACATAGGATAACATGCTGGAGAGTTTACTGGCTGCGGAAAAAATGCCTGAAGCCAAAAACAACAGCTGCTAGGTAAACTTTAAAGTTTTTGGCTCTACTACAGAAAGTGGAGCAGTGATTGATTGTGTTGGTTCAGGGTTTCCTGAGCTGAGAGTTTGATTACCCCCACATGCCTCTGAGAGAAGTTTTGAGAGCAAAGGGCTGGGAGATTCAAAGAGGTAGTTGACTATTTATCTTTCCCCAGCCAACCCCTGGAGGCGTCCAGAAGGAGGCTAAGGAGATGATAAATGTGCAGAAGGCCTAAACAGAGTGTTTTTCCCTCTGTGGGGAGGGTTTCAGTCTCCTGGGGGCTGTTGCCCCTGGGAGAGAGTTACTGAGACAAGAAACTGCAGTCTGGGTTTCAGCAGCTTCTAGGCTAAGGATGTAGGGATGATTGCTGGAGGATCACATTTACTGGAGGGTACTGCACTAAAGTCCTGGGTTATGAGAAGGATCTAGATAATCTCGCTCACTTAGCATCTACCTGTGGATGCTGGGTGGCAGACAGCTCCTGGGACACTGTGAGTAAAGACCTTTTTGGTGGCTACTAGTTGTGCAAGTGCCAAAAGAGAGTTAAGTGCCAGGGGTTTCTGTATGAGGTCCTAAATATACTGGCCATTCCCTGTTACCTCCAAGAAAAGCTGTTACTAGAAGATTAGTGAGAAGTTTGTTCTCCCATTATTGCTATTGATCATTTTGGAGTATCCTGTGACCCTAAACCCCTCTCCTGTTAAAGTTCTTCGGCAATAAATACTAAAAAGACATCCCTTTGACTGAGCCGGATTTGTTGGTGTGCATGAGACAGTATTTGTGTGATTGGCTTTCTCTGTGCTATTTGGGAGGACCTGGGCATATTCTCAGCAGCTTCTTTGGAAGTGAGCGCTACATACATTTTATTTTTGAGAAAGCAGCGAAGAATAACCCATATAAAATATGAAAATAATCCCGGGGTGCCACTTGCTAAATGAAAGTCAAAATTCCAAATAGTCCTATTCAATAGTTCCTATTTAACTGAATAAAAGCAATGAAAAATCATTTAAACATGTACAGTATATTTTCATCCTAACAACAGCAAGGAAACACATTACTTAAAACAGTATTATATACCTCCATACCACCCACCCCTGAAATAGCTCTCCTGTCAATACTTCCCGGATCATTCAAATCCATCAAAAAAGACGTCCTTCGACATTTCTTATCCGCAGCTAAAATAGTCATACCTTGCCATTGGAAAATTACCAATGTGCCTTCCCTAGGGGAGTGGTCCATGACAGTTGATAGCATTAGAAACCTTGAGCGGATTTTAGCATAGGAAACCAATAGAGATGATCAGTTCTCGCTGACCTGGACCTCATGATTGGTATTCCGCTACTCGTCCGACTATATCACCTGGAACACCTCACTTGGGCCATGACAGAGTTTACAAAAATAATTTCTTTGTATCCCTTACTATTCTCTGTGCTCCTGTCCTACCTGCCTTTCTTTTCCTGACTCTTCACTCTTTATCGCTGTCAAAAAATGAAGTATCAAATTTGCTCCTCAGCAATGTTCCCTACAACATTTTCCTTAAAGGGTAAATTACTTTCTGCAGGTTATATGTTATTCATGTTTATTATGTATTATTCTGCCTACTTTTGACCCTAAACGTTATCTTAAAGCGGAGTTCCGGCCACAGATTTCTTTTTTTTTTAGGCATCCCATCATAATGCTTTAATTACACAAATAAAGTTTATAGATTTTTGCTAGTGGGTCTGAATTATATCTTTTTTTTTATACTTACTATTAATAAAATCCTCTTCTGGCCTTTCCATGATGATTGTGGGCATGTGAAGCCCAATCGCAATCTCTTCCTGGAATACCAATGGAGAGGTGTATGCTGGGTAAACAGCATGCACCTCTCAATATTGCGCATGCTTGATGCTCCGGCGGCCGTAGCGACGATTGTTTAGAAAGTTGCCATAACAACGGGCGGTGACGGAGGAAAGTCCCACCTTATTGTTATGGTAATCCCCTTAATTCGCATCATTTCCTGTCGGGAAATAACGCGATTTTTGCTCACAGTACTGCCCACTGACTCCTGAGAAATGATGACTCTCATTTTCCAGGAGCACAGGCGAGGGAGGAAGTGACAAGGAGCGCCGTGGAACAGGAAGTGGCAGATTAGCAGCCACTACATAGCAACAAGACGTTTCTGGTAAGTAAAAAAAAAAAATTTCCCCCAAATGTTTCTTAATACTATTAAAGGTCTGTGAATATGCAAAAAAAAATTTCAGGATGGAACTCCGCTTTAATAATCGATGGCTGATGCATTTTGCTTAATATTTTTTTCTGGTGGATTTTATCTTCCTAGCTGTTTAACTGTAAGTTGCTTATGTAAGAATATCATCCCACGATATACCTTCTCTTGTATTGATATGCGGTTTGTTACCATATTTTACATGATACAATAAAATTGAGATTGAACAAAACAGTATTATAACTGTCAAAATTTTGGAAGACACATGTGCATTTCCGTGTACCCTAAGGGGTCAAATATAGCATTTATGCCGGTGAAAGAAATACATGAATGAGAACATGATTTGACTTTACTGTGGTTTATTTATTTATTGAAAATACTTTATTAATAAAGTGTTTGAACACTTGCATGCAGAAGAAAAATCAAGAAAAAGTAACTTACAGATAGGACTGTCACAAAGCAAAATCGACATGAATTAGATCTTTCAAAATTAACATCTGTGAGAACTAGGGGGGGGGGGGGGGTATTGGTTTTCGACAAAGGTCCTCTTACAAATAGTGGGTGATGCTCAAAATAGAAATGAAATAGGCATCATGGGATTAAGAGTGTTATTAGATTCTGTACTCAAGATACAGAGACCATTTTTTTCAATGAAGAAAGGGATAAATGGGGAAAGAAAAGGAAAGAAAATAGGAGAGAGGTGTAAGAGAAGGAGTGTTTGGAGAGTCAATAAAAGCTTGTGACCAGGGCATTATTAGTGTTTTTTTATTTTATATCTTATTATCTTCCATAACACCTTTAAATTTTGCAGTGATTTACAGAGAACATTAAACTATTTATGAAATAAGGTCAAGCCAACCGTGATAAGGTCACACCAACTGTAATAAGATCAGTGACCTGGAGCATTCCATGGTGTGTCAGAGGGATAAGCACTATGTCGGTTAGTAGCAGGCTCCCTTTGACAGTCAAACATCCAGTCTAAAACACTAACATTTTTGGCCCTGTGTTTTATTATAGCCCAAGTATTTGAGGACATTTAACTGAAGATGGTGCTGACTTCTTTTTCCCTCAACTTGAGGTAAAGTTTCCATACATAAAGTAAATATACCCAATGTGTGAAGCAAAGGAAACATCCCAAATTTCACAGATCAACAGAGATGCTACTAGATTTGGAAGAGGCAATGACACTAAGGAGTCAATTTATAAAGCAGAGCAGCCCATTCATAAAATGCAAGCCAAGGTGCCGAGTGTGCAGTATGTCACTATGTTCTCTCAGTGTGGGTAGGAGTGGGTCGGTTGATTTTGGCTTTTCTTTACACCAATCATTTTAATAGCGCTCCACTGTCTTTGGAGTCCTGAAGTCCTGTCTTTGGAGTCCTGAGTCCTGAAGCACTAAGCACATTAGGCTACAGTAAGGCCATATTACTGCTTTATAAATTGAGCCCTAGAAAAGTATTAGTCCCACCTACATGTGACAGCAATTAACTAGGGGTAAAGAAGGCAAAGAAATCCGTCCACTGTCTGATAATGTCTATGTGATAGACACAGATGCACTCAGAAAACAATTGAAAGAAAGGGTAGAGTAAGGTGGGCCAGCCAGCTTTGCCCCAACCATAAATAATAATATAATATAGTGCAAGTATCAAGTCTTAATTTCAGATTTCAGCCTCCTGCCACCCCTATGTACCACAAGACTGGGAGGGGGGGGGGCACCGTATTAGCAGCCTGTAATACTCTGCTTCAGTGTACATGTGCTTGAAAGTGAACACACTAACAGGAAGAGTATCAGGGAATTAGTAGACCAGACTGTGTGGACTGCACAGAGGAAACCAAAACACATGTAAGTGAATGATAATGTTGTTTAATAAAATAGGTGACAAGTAAGTGAATACAAACAGTGCACAACCAACCACAGACCCACAAACAACAAATAGCATATACAATAAATGGGAGATACCGGAATCGTAAACAAAAGTCAGGCCAAGGTCACACACAGGGAGCTCAGCAGATGGGTAATGACGGGAAACCAACAGGACAGGGAGAGAATGGATGTATAGGCTGCAGGGCAGGGATCCAAGGTAATTAGGTAACAGGAGGGACAGGTCCAGGATGGGCTCAGGATAGGGATCGGATCAGATCAGATCAGGTCAGGTCATGTCAGATGCAGGCTCAAGGTCAGGATTACAGGCAGTGAGACCAGGGCGCAGGGAGAGATATACCAAGGCAAGCATGTGAGGGCTTGCTGGGTATTTATGAGAATGCCAGTAATTGTCCTGACGTAAAACCTGAGCGCAGGAGGTGCCGCCTGCCCCACACTGCTGGAATACACCCGCTGGTGGACACCGGTACTACGGCCCATGGATCTGACAGTGCCACTAGCAGGTGAGATCCTTTATCACAGATCCTGGCTGCAAGAAGACACCCGCTGGTGGACATTGGTACTGCAATCCACAGGACCAACAGTGCCACCAACAGGTGAACCCTTTCCTGACAAAGAGGGAGACTCATCGTGGTGATGCAAAAGAAGAAACACAAGGGGGCACCCACTAAGTACAATATTAGTAAATATTTAATTGGATAAAATGAACAGCCAAATGCAACCAAATGCGATAATGGGTGTAATATGGCCGGTCCTGGATGTAGCAGCTATCTGAGTGTCTGTCAGTGGGGAATCTGGTTCTGCTGATCCCGGAAGCAGGAAGAACCACCCTGGAGTGCAGGAGTCGAATGTGACCTCACACAGTGGGCCGACCGGTTGCTGTAATAACGCGTTTTGGAGCAACTATTGGCTCCTTTCTCAAACCTTTGAGAAAGGAGCCAATATTAGCACCAAAATTTGTGTTTCTTCTTTTGGGTTTCCAGAGATCTGCTCCTGTCTCAGATGGAGCTGTCTACTGAAGCAATATTAATAAACAATTTATGTAAATTTATGAACTTGAGATACAGAATAAGTGGACCCGTATACTCTTGGATATTTTTGGACTCCCCCTGTTGAGGCTGTATACGTGGATAGTGTCTACAATCCCTTTCTTGCACCATAAACCCACTTGTATTTCATCATGATGTTGCTGCTCCTTCATTGTTCAATCAACAGCTTGGGGTGTGTTCTTGAGCAAGCTGCTTAAGTGGAGGACCTGGCTATGCTTCCTGGAAGAGTCCCTGGATTAAAAAACTACACGGGATTATACATTCTTTGGCTGGCAAAAGAGCTCCTATATTTATTTATCTTTTTTTCTGAAATGTATCTTTAAAGGTAAATGCACACACAGGTAACCTTCCCCCATGGCTTTGTCCTTCCCCAATTTTACCATCTCTTCCCTGTTTTTTCTGTACAGGCAACAGACAATTTTGTGAGTACATTATTATAACACATATAGACATTTGGCTTAGCAGTACTTCACACAGATCTCAGTTTCAGAATATCTTTGATATTTTGCAGAACCAAAAAAGTCAGCTCCAATCAGTCAGAAACAGTGCACATTCCTTTTTAAGTTCAGCAGCTCAAGCTTCAGTGCAGCTCCCGCAAATTAACAAACCATCATGAAATTTGTATATAGAGTATTGCCCACACATTACTAAGTTTTAAAAATGACACGTTTTTATCCTACTCTGATAAAAAAAATGTGGATATTTTAAAATTATGTGCCAGGTTATCTCTAAAGGAATTAAAAAGAAAAAAAGTCAACAGTTAGAGCACAATGGAATGTCTGAAAAGTCAATGGCCAAAAGATTATGTAGGACAAAAAACTAGAGCACCATCAAGGTTCCGCTTGCATTTCCACAGCTAAATTATATATTCTAAACCACTGTTTTATACCATGAACCATGAAGGAGAAAGCATTTCAGGGGCTGGCAGTGCTGACGGAAGATAGAGAAATGATTACAGTGAAGAGTTTCAACAACTAATAGAACAGATTGATGGAAAACTATCAAAAGAAGCCTTCACATTAACTGCACTATGTTGTGCTCTGCACCACTTCTCCTAAAATATTTTCCCTCCAGTGATAGAATTAAATAGCAGGAATGAAGACACATTTTAAACACAGTTTGAGTTAGGCCAAGTTTGTAAATATATCTGCTGCTTCAAGAACATTTTTGTCATAACCTTTTTCTGGATTAAAGTATATCTAAAGCCAGGCATGTACTGGCCATTGGGACTACAGGGAGTTTCCCGGTGGGCCGATGGCTCAGTGGGCCGATTTCAGTGACAGTGGACCGCTGCCTCCCTCCGGTCCTCTGTCCCCCCCCCCCCCCCCGCAGTGCTCACCTCCTCTCCCTGGCTAGTTATGCAGCGTGCCTGAATACAGACATGATGCTCAGGAGTCAACACTGAGAAGCTCATCATACGATCTGGAAGGAGGGCGGCCTCACTTTCCTGCCTAATCTTGTCCCATTGGGGGGGGGAGGGCGCCAAACTGATTCTTTGCCCCAGGTGAAATAATGTCTAGCTTCCCCACTGGTACTGCCTATAAGAGAAATAATGTAGAACGGCTAATGGCTAGTGGGGGGCTTGGGTGGCAAGCCGGCATGGGAGAGACCTGTCAAAGTGGGCCAGTCTGGATGAAGTCCAGGGCCAAATTTTGGTCCCAGTCCAGCCCTGTCTAAAGCCAAAACTTTTTTTTTAGTTTGGGATGGGGGGCGGAAGCATTAGAACTCCTTGTCAGGTTTATTATTGCTGTCCATGTCCTCAAAAGGGAGAGTCACCATCTCTAAAGCATAGATGGAGTGTGTGACGGACTGCCTGGCGCCCCTCCTGGATTCCTCCACCAAGATACAGCTTCCTCCACTCTGGAACCAGGAACCAGGTATTATAGCTGAGCATTGCACCCAAGAACTAGATGACACTAGCTTAGGTGCAAACTTGAATTCTTTATTGTAAGTTCACACCGAATTTATACCACACAAAATCAGATAAGAGCTTAATCACATTATCCTAAACAATGCAAACTTTAACCAGTTCCCGACTGGCTCAAGCCGATATACGTCGGCAGAATGGCACGGGTGCACAAAAGCACGTACCCATAAGTTGCTTGCGCCCCCGCCGTGCCTGCGGTTATTGGAATTGTTGCAGAACCGATCAGTCTTCAGGTCCAGGCCAATGGACCTGCTGATCGGTTCTGACCAACAAAATGCTTCCCCTGCCTGTAAGTGTAAACACAGTCAGGGGAAGTGATGTCATCTCCCCCCGTTGAATTATTTTCGGTTCCAGAGAGAGAAGAGAGGACATCTAAAAGTGAGTTGCACCAACACTACACTGACACAGTACATGTAGGCACACATTTCACCCCCCCCCCCCCGATCACCCCCCAGTTATCCCCTTCACTACTTGTCACTGTGTCACCAATTGCAGTTTTCAGATTTTTTCCTGATCACTGCATTGGTGTCACTTGTGACACTAATCAGCATTAGGGCAGCTAGTAGTAGGCCCAGGAAGGTCTAGGGTACCTCCCTAAATAAAGGCTTAACCCCCGGTTAATCCTTTCACCCCCTGTCACCAGTGTCACTATTAGATCTATTTTCTGATCACCGTATTAGTGTCACGGGTGACGCTAGTTAGCTATTTTTTTTATAGCTTCAGGGTACCCACCATATATTACCTAATAAAGGTTTAACCCCCTGATCACGCAGCAATGACATCAGTTAGGTTTTAACGTCAGTCCCAGGCAGCGTTAGATTAGTGCCAGTAGCACTAACACCCACGCACACACCATACACCTCCCTTAGTAGTATAGTGTCTGAACGGATCAATATCTTTGATCTGATCAGATCTATACTAGTGTCCCCAGTAGTTTAAGGTTCCCAAAAATATAGCGTTAGCGGGATCAGCCCAGATACCTGCTAGCACCTGCATTTTGCCCCTCCGCCCAGCCCTGCCCAGCCCACCCGAGTGCAGTATCAGTCAATCACTGTCACTTGCAAAACACAACACACATAACTGCAGCGTTCACAGAGTCAGGCCTGATCTCTGTGAATGCTAAAAGTTTTTTTGGTAGTGATTGAAGCAGGCTCTGACAATCAGGTGCTTTTTTTGCCTGTGAGTCTCACCAGTAAATTTAGAGCCCACAATGTTCAATCGAAGGTACACTAGTGAAGAGGCCTACACGTTTCTGAGCATGACAGATGAGAGTGAAGAGGAAGTCACCCATCTGTCAGATTCAGGCTCAGAATACGATACAGTAGACAGCAGCGGCACCCTCACAGATAACTCTGATGACGGAGTAGTGGTCCCTGCTAAGGTCAGGCGTACCCGAACCCGTTCTTCTTCTGTTGTTGAGGTGCACTGGCAAGCACCAGTGGCCTAGTACACCCTGGTTGTACATCCAGCACTGCAGTATCACGTGGTGATGTGGCGAGCTTGCAGTTCAAGTTGGTGCGGTAGCTAGCACATGTAGTGTCCTGCAGCCACCAAGAAGACAAACACAGGCCCGTCGATCCCATAGTGCCCTTCCTGCAGAATATGCCAATACTAATTGGGAGCCCACCACTTCTGCAGCACCGGTACTTCCCTTATTCACTGGCTAACCCGGAATTCAGGTGGAAACAGTTGATTTTACGTCACTTGATTTTTATTCGCTGTTTTTCACGGAAGATCTCTATAGATCTATTGTGGACCAAAGCAATTTGTATGCTGGTCAATTCATCACCGCTAATCCCCAGTTGACCCTTACCAGAGATTGGAAACTACTATTACTCTTTCCGAACTTAAGACCTTCCTGGGCCTATCCCTTCTCATGGGCATAGTTAAAAAAAGTGAGTTGCCGTAATATTGGTCCACTGACCCAATTCACCCGTGTTCTCTGCATCCATGACCAGGGCTAGATACGAGCAGATCTTGCGGTTCATGCATTTTAATGACAATTAATTTAGTCATCCTTGGGGTGACCCTGAATATGATTAGCTCCACAAAATGTGGCCCCTCGTAAACCACTTCAACCAACAGTTTGCAGCCTTGTGTACTCTCAATCAAGTTGTCTGCGTTGATGAGTCCCTGATTACGTTTTCTGTCCGTTTGTCTTCCCAGCAAGCGTGCCAGATATGGAGTCAAGATGTATAAGCTCTGTGACAGGGCAACAGGCTATACATATAGTTTTATGGTTTATGAGAGAAAAGATAGTCACGTGGAGCCCGAGAACTGCCCAGACTACATAGTGAACGCTGGCAAGATTGTTTGGGACTTGGTGTCACCCTTATTCGGAAAGGGGTACCACTTGTACATGGACAATTATTACACGAGCGTGCCACTTTTTAGACATTTCTCTGATCATGATATTGGCGCATGTGGCACAGTGTGATCTAATCACCGGGGATTACCCCAGCAGATTGTAGAGTCCGGTCTTAGACTGGGGGAGAGAGCATGCTTGAGAAGAAATAATTTGCTCACAAAGAAGTGGAGGGATAATCAGAATGTTTTCGTTCTGTCCTCCCTTCATGCAGATATGACAGTCCAAATTCCAACGGCGACTGGTGTTGTGGAGAAACCCCTCTGTGTCCATGAATATAACCTTAATATGGGAGGGGTGGACCTCAACGACTAGTTGATGGCGCCATACTTAATTGCCGTAAGGCCAGACGCTGGTATAAAAAAGAGTCTGTATACTTATTCAAATTGGCTCTGCTGAATGCTTATGTGTTATACAAAGCATTAGGACGAACTGGATCCTTCCTTAAATTCCAGGAAGAAATCATCACAGCCCTTCTGTTTCCAGATGGTGCTGTGGCCCAACTTCCCAATCCAAATGCAGTGAGCTAGCTGCATGAGAGGCATTTTCCGTGTGTCCTCCCTGGTACCCCTACCCAACGATCACCCCAAAGAAGATGTCGTGTCTGTAGCAAGTGCGGATATAGGCGTGACACCTGCTATTATTGTCCCTCCTGCCCTGGCCAACCTGGTCTTTGCATCTGTGAATGTTTTGAACACTACCACACACCAATGGAGTATTAGCGTAGGGTACAGCATGGCACAGTCTAGGGTACACTTTCACAGGGTCTCCAAAGATGCCATTTTGAGAGACCCAAACCTGGAACCGTTACAGTTATGCTGCGTACACATGGTCGGATTTTCCGACGGGAAATATTCGATACGGGAAATGTTCGATAGGAGCTCGTTGTCGGAAAGTGTAGACTCCATCTGACATTTTCCGTCGGAATTTCTGACAAACAAAATTTGAGATCTGGATCTCACATTTTCCAACAACAAGATCTGTTGTCGGAAATTCCGATCGTGTGTACACAATTCCGATGCACAAAATCCCACGCATGCTCGGAACCAAGCAGAAGAGCCGCACTGGCTATTGAACTTCATTTTTCTCAGCTCATCATGCACGTTGTACGTCACAACGTTCTTGACGTTCAGAATTTCCAACAAGATTTGTATGACCGCGTGTATGCAAGACAAGTTTGAGCCAACATCCGTCAGGAAAAAAAACATGGATTTTGTTGTCGGAATGTGCGATCGTGTGTACGTGGCATTACAGTTACAAATAAAAGTGAAAAAAAAAATATATATATATAAAATAAAAAAGCCAAAAATAGTTGTTTTATTGTCTCTCTCTAACTCTCTCTATTGCTCTCTCTCTATTGCTCTGCTCTTTTTACTGTATTTTTTAACTGCAATGTTTTATTATTACTATGTTTTATCATGTTTGCTTTTCGGGTATGTAATTCTTTTATACTTTACTGTTTACTGTGTTTTATTGTTAACCTTTATTTTCTTTTCAGGTACGCCATTCAGCTGCAGCACTGATTCATTAATCTTGACAGCAACAGCGTTTGCTCTCACTATACATAAATAAGCAACTCGAGCGATGTAGGAGGTGATTTCACCACCACAGTTAAAAAAAAAAAAAAAGAGCGTATATGCCGAAGCATGGGGGCAGGGGTGGAGGGGCGATTTGCCCCTAACATTAGGGGCGGATTGCCCCCATGCTTCAGCATATATTTTTTACTTTTTTTTTGGCACAGATTGTTGTTTTTTTGAGTTAATGTTTTATTGTTACCATTGTTTGCTTTTCAGGTACACCATTCAGCTATAGCATTGATTTCTTTATCTTGACAGCAACAGCGTTTGCTCTCACAATATGTAAATCAGTGACTCCAGCGCTGTAGGAGGTGATTTCACCACCACAGTTAAAAAAAAAAAAAAAAAAAGACCATATATACCAAAGCATGGGGGCAGGGATTAAGGGGCGATTTGCCCCTACCATTAGGGACGGATTGCCCCCATGCTTCGGCATATATATTTTACTCTATTTCTGGCACAGATTGTTGTTTTTTTGAGTTAATGTTTTATTGTTACCATTGTTTGCTTTTAAGGTACACCATTCAGCCGTAGCACTGATTTATTTATCTTGACAGCAACAGCATTTGCTCTCACGATACGTAAATAAGCAACTCCAGCACTGTAATAGGGCGTACACACGGTCTGACTTTGTTCGGACATTCCGACAACAAAATCCTAGGATTTTTTCCAACGGATGTTGGCTCAAACTTTTTTTGTCTACACACGTACTCCTCGTAGAGTTCGTGCTGTGCGGGGGCTTGGTGTTGGGGTCCTGACCTTGACACAAGTCCAGTCCATGAACAGGGTGGGGAGGAGTTCATGGACCAAGAATTGGTTGCTTCAGCGTGACCAGTTCTCTCATATGCCTTTGCTCAGTGAGATCCGTGAGAATAATCCTGATGATTTCAGGAACTTTCTCAGGATGACGGACCCCGTGTTTCACCGTTTGTTGGCTTCGCTGACCCCCTATATCAGCAGGCAGGATACCTGCATGAGGCAAGCCATCACTCCGGAGCAGAGGTTGGTCGCTACCCTGCGGTATTTGGCCACAGGGAAAAGCCTGCAGGACTTGAAGTTCTCGACAGGCATCTCCCCCCAGGCTCTGGGGATCATTATCCCAGAGACCTGTTCTGCCATCATCCAGGTCCTGCAGAAGGAGTATATGAAGGTAAGATTTTTATCCTTTTATATCACATTTTATTGTATTGAATTTTTGCTAATATCTTGTATTTCTTTCCTCATTCCCTAATTACCATGATTGTAATATGCTGTGAATGTCCCCTTTGTCCTCATGCATGCTGGATTTTTATGTAATTATTATTTTAGGTCCTTCATACATATTTGCCCTTGTCAGGGTACCATTGGCACCGAACCGGGGCGTCGGCGTACGCCTATGCGCTGGCGCGCTCCGTTACGCGCTGTTCAGCAAATCCCTGTTGTTCCCGGGAGTCGGCGCGGCGCTAGGGCGCGCGCGGATACGCGGCGCTTGTGCGCGCGCGCGTGTGCACGTGCGCACGTACGGGCGTGCGCGTGTTCGCGATAGCGCCGGCTTGGCGCCAAAGTGCACATAAAAGTCCCCCTGTGCCTCTGGCACATTGCTGCTTCGTCTCAGCTTCGTGATCCTTGTATTTGAACCTGATTGCTTGCTACCTATCTGACCCGGCTTGTCTGACCATCCGTCCTGCTCCAATCCGACCCGGCCTGTCCGACTATTCTTCTACTACCTGCCCGATACCGTTGCCGATCTCTGCCTGCCTACCGACTCTACCTCTGCCTGCTGTTTTTGCCTGTCTCATATCCTTGCTGACCCGGACCGTCTGACCCTGCTTGTTCCTGTTTAGTCCTTGCTGTTGCACCTTCAGCCTCAGTTCCAGAGACCTCTGCATCTCCAAGTGTTCCAGTTTGCTGCCTCCAGTCTCACCTGATCTGCAGTCCAGCCATCCCTGTGGCATCTCTCATCACTTCAGCATCAGAGACTCAGCTCAACAGGCACTCCTACCCCACTGTGCTCAGGAGACCACTGTCCCCACTCCAGTGGCTCCTGAACCAGCGTTGTATGAGAGGTCTTCTCCTACAAGTCAGGCTCTACTACCAGGTACCTAACAGTACGAAGCAGCCATGTCTGAGCCTGCAGGAGATACCTCTCCATTGAAGGAGATATGCACACACCTGGCAGCTCTCACCCAAGCAGTGCAAGCCCTTCAGGGCAATTATAACAGACTGGAGGGACAAGTTCAGAATCTTGCAGGGTCTAACCCTTCAACCTCCTCTTCAGCTGCTGCCCCAACACAGACTGTTCCAGGGCCTTCAGTGGTAATGCTCCCGCCTGAACCACGGGTCCCCATTCCTGAAAGGTTCTCCGGAGACCGGGCTAAGTTTCGGGGTTTCCGCAATGCTTGCCAGCTCTTTTTTGCCTTACAGCCCAGAACCTTTTCGCTGAAAGCCACTAAAGTTGGATTTGTAATTTCCCTCCTACAAGGGGAACCACAGATCTGGGCACATCGTTTACTTGAAGGGGACTCTGCTCTAACTCAAACCTTATCCGCTTTCTTCCAAGCCATGGCACAATTATATGAGGATCCTCAACAGACTGCCACAGCCGAATCTGCTCTGCTCGCGCTCCAACAAGGCCGCAGACCTGCGGAGGACTATGTTACTGAATTCAGACGTTGGAGCGCGGACACCCAGTGGAATGACGCGGCTCTGTGTCATCAGTTCCGCATTGGACTGTCTGAAAGTTTAAAAGATGAACTTGCTCGAGTTGGTGTTCCAGATACCTTGGAGGCCTTGATCACCCTAACCATTCAGATCGATCGTCGCCTCCGAGAACGCCGATCTGAACGATCAGTTCAGCCAAACCGCCCGACCTGGATGACACCACGAGCCCCGATTCCTGCATCACGCTACTTACCTGTGCCCAGTCCAAATTCAGTCAATGCCACACCAGATACCTCCGAACCAATGCAGTTAGGTCTGATGCGACCTGCCCTGTCTCCCGAAGAACGTGCCCGACGTCGACAATTAAATCTGTGTCTTTACTGTGGAGGAACCGGGCATTATGTCCATAATTGCCCAGTCAGAATAAGTAAGTGTTCATCTCCTATACTTACCAGTCTCTCTGCTTTATCTACAAATCCTACCCACCTTGCCATTCCTCTCTTGTTACAGCTTCAAGAAAGGACACTCCAAGTCAACGCAATTATTGACTCCGGGGCATGCAGCTGCTTTATAGACTTAAACTTTGCCAATCAGCACAACATCCCTTTACGGACTAAAGCCCATGGACTTTCTGTCTTTCTTGCCGATGGCTCCCGTATTAGATCCGGACAAGTGACACAAGAGACCCTGCCATTACCCGCCACAACTTCTTCTCAACACAAGGAATTGCTGATCCTTGACGCCATCACCTCCCCTATGTTTCCCATTATCCTGGGCATTCCCTGGCTACAAGCCCACAATCCATTGGATGTGTGGATTGTGGGCATTCCCTGGCTAAAAGCCCACAATCCACACATCTACTGGGCATCAGGAGAAGTAAAATTTCTGTCATCCTACTGCCAGGAACACTGTTTGGCGAAAGATTCGGATCCCCAAGCTACCCTGCTTTGCCTGGACTCCGACCAGACAAATTGTCAGGTCATTCCCAAACACTATCATGACTACATTGATGTCTTCAGCAAAAAGGGGGCAGATTCTCTTCCACCTCATCGTCCCTACGATTGCCCCATCGAATTGCTGCCAGGATCCGAAATTCCCTTTGGACGCATCTTTCCCCTATCTGAGAAGGAACAAGACGTGTTGAAAACATATATAGATGAAAACTTGGCCAAAGGATTCATTCGCCATTCTACTTCTCCAGCAGGTGCGGGAATATTCTTTGTTACTAAGAAGGACAAATCTCTCCGCCCGTGTATTGACTACCGAGAATTGAATAAAATCACGGTCAAAAATCGTTATCCTCTACCCTTGATACCCGAACTGTTCCAGAAATTAAGGACCGCCGTCATTTTTTCTAAGCTTGATCTAAGAGGGGCCTATAATCTGATCCGCATTCGGGCTGGGCATGAGTGGAAAACAGCTTTTCGGACCCGATTCGGGCATTATGAATATTTAGTCATGCCTTTTGGACTCTGCAATGCCCCTGCGACCTTTCAACACCTAATTAATGATGTGCTTAGAGACTTTTTAGATCTGTTCGTGATCACATATCTAGACGATATTTTGATCTTTTCAGAATCCCTAGAGCTCCATCGGAAACATGTTTGCCAAGTGTTGGATCGTCTCCGCTTACACAGACTTTATGCAAAGGCGGAGAAATGCGAGTTTGAACAACAGAGCATCCAATTCTTGGGCTTGATTATCTCCTCAACTGGCATCAAGATGGACCCACAGAAGGTTTCTGCCGTTCTGGACTGGCCGGTACCCCTGGACAAGAAAGGGGTTCAGCGATTCATCTGGTTCGCAAACTTTTACAGGAAGTTTATCAAGGATTTCTCTGCAATAATCGCACCAATCACACAACTGACCAAACAGAATACCCGTTTTTCCTGGAATCATCTAGCCCAAGAGGCTTTTGAGAACCTCAAGAGACTTTTTACCTCAGCACCTATTCTCAGTCACCCTGAACCATCCTTGCCATTCATTTTAGAAGTGGACGCTTCGGAGATAGCGGTCGGTGCGATACTCTCGCAACGAAAGGGCAGTAAGGATGTTATGCACCCTGTAGGGTTCTTCTCCCGAAAACTCTCCTCGGCGGAGAGAAACTATGATGTTGGTGATCGGGAGCTTCTTGCCATCAAGACTGCATTAGAGGAGTGGAGGTACCTGCTGGAGGGGGCTGTGCATCCAGTGCTAATTTATACTGATCACAAGAATTTAGAATATTTACGATCTGCTAAAAGACTAAAACCCCGTCAAGCCCGTTGGGCGCTGTTTTTCCCACGCTTTTCCTTCCACATTACGTATCGGCCAGGTTCAAGAAATGTCAAACCAGACGCATTATCACGAATGCATGACAACCCAAGGGACTTATCTGCTCCGGACACCATTTTACCTGCAAACAATTTTTTGCTCATACAAACTGATCTTCTCTCTCAGATTAAGGAAGCATCTTCTGAATCAGCCAGACCCACAGGGTTTACCTTAAGTAGCAAGGACGGACTGTTCTGGAAAGGTAGCCAAATTTTTGTTCCTGAGGAGGTTCGGGTCAAGGTCTTGGCACTCCTGCATGATCACCCACTGGCAGGTCACTTTGGGGTTCGTAAAACCCTGGAATTGGTACAGCGTACCTTTTGGTGGCCCAATTTAAAGGACTTTTGTGAGAAGTATGTCAAATCTTGCCCTATCTGTACCCAGAATAAGACTTCCAGGAGTCGAGCTTGGGGCCTGTTAAAACCTTTACCAGTACCCGATAGGCCCTGGAAGATGATATCCATGGACTTTGTTGTAGAGCTTCCATGTTCTGAGGGGTGTTCTGCTATCTTCGTGGTAGTAGACCGTTTTACCAAGATGGCCCATTTTCTTCCATTAAAAGGAACTCCGTCAGCTATTGAAACGGCTCACATCTTCATTAAGGAAATCATTAGACTTCACGGAATCCCTGTAAACATAACCTCTGACAGAGGGGTACAATTTACCTCACGTTTCTGGAGAGCCCTGTGTGAGTCTTTAAAAATTAAACTGGCCTTGTCTTCGGCCTATCACCCTCAGACCAATGGTCAGACGGAGAGGACCAATCAGACTCTTGAGCAGTATTTCAGATGTTTTACTTCTTTCTCCCAAGATGATTGGGTATCCTTGCTGCCTTTGGCAGAATTTGCCTACAACAATGCCAAACATTCAGCCACCGGTCAATCCCCCTTTTTTGCTAATTATGGTTTCCATCTAACCTTTTTACCCGATTTTCTTCCAGAGTCCTCAGTCCCGGCAGTACAGAGTACGGTAGACTTCATCAATCATAACAACCAGATGTTGCAGGAAGCAGTATCCAAGGCTCAGGCGGACAGCAAGAGGATCTTTGACCGGAAGAGAAGAGGGGAATTGAAGCTTCAGCTTGGCGATCAGGTATGGCTATCTACAAGTAATATCAAACTAGCATGTCCTTCTAAGAAGTTGGCACCTAGATTTATGGGACCATTTCCGGTTAAAAGAAAGATCAATGAAGTTTCGTATGAACTAACTTTGCCTAACTCTCTTAAAATACACCCCGTGTTTCATGTGTCATTGCTCAAACCTGCTGTACCTGATCCCTTCCCCGATAGAGGAACTAGACCTCCTGAACCTATTGTGATTGATGGCAACGAGGAATTTGAGGTCGAGGCTATCCTTGATTGCAGGAAAAGACAAGGGCAGATCCAGTTCCTAATTAAGTGGAGGGGCTACGGCCCAGAAAGTAATTCATGGGAACCAGATAGTAATGTGCATGCTAGGCGTTTAGTGCGAGCCTATTTTTCTAACCATCCGGAAAAGAAAAGGCTTTTGGGCACCCGGAGGTTGCCCCTTGGGGGGGGCAATGTTAGGGTACCATTGGCACCGAACCGGGGCGTCGGCGTACGCCTATGCGCCGGCGCGCTCCGTTACGTGCTGTTCAGCAAATCCCTGTTGTTCCCGGGCATCGGCGCGGCGCTAGGGTGCGCGCGGGTACGCGGCGCTTGTGCGCGTGTGCACGTGCGCGCGTACGGGCGTGCGCGTTCGCGATAGCGCCGGCTTGGCGCCAAAGTGCACATAAAAGTCCCCCTGTGCCTCTGGCACATTGCTGCTTCGTCTCAGCTTCGTGATCCTTGTATTTGAACCTGATTGCTTGCTACCTATCTGACCCGGCTTGTCTGACCATCCGTCCTGCTCCAATCCGACCCGGCCTGTCCGACTATTCTTCTACTACCGATACCGTTGCCGATCTCTGCCTGCCTACCGACTCTGCCTCTGCCTGCTGTTTTTGCCTGTCTCATATCCTTGCTGACCCGGACCGTCTGACCCTGCTTGTTCCTGTTTAGTCCTTGCTGTTGCACCTTCATCCTCAGCTCCAGAGACCTCTGCATCTCCAAGTGTTCCAGTTTGCTGCCTCCAGTCTCACCTGATCTGCAGTCCAGCCATCCCTGTGGGATCTCTCATCACTTCAGCATCAGAGACTCAGCTCAACAGGCACTCCTACCCCACTGTGCTCAGGAGACCACTGTCCCCACTCCAGTGGCTCCTGAACCAGCGTTGTATGAGAGGTCTTCTCCTACAAGTCAGGCTCTACTACCAGGTACCTAACAGCCCTTCACTAACCTCTCCAGCATGGTGTCTCCTGGCCTATATTCACCTCATGTAGTCACTTAACAATGTATTTTATCAGCTCCATAGTAGTGCTTTACCCCAAACACCCCCTAAAATGTTTGGAAATTTTATTTTTGATTTAAATTCAGGCAGAGTGGCAGAGGCTTTTTTTTGTGGTGTCCCCAAATAATTTTTAGTAACCCTCCCTCCCCCAACTGCTAAGTCAGCTGATCCCAATTCTCTATCTATCCTCAATCATCTATCCGCTGACTTTGCCAAACCCATACACACTATACCCACTTCTTTACTGGTCAGATGTATGGATGAATTCCCCAAAGCATGTAGTGCAAGGGCCTGCCTGTATACTTTCAAATGGTACTGTTTAAAGTTTTTGTATCCTATTATTATCTTGACAGGTAATAGCAGAATGTCCAAATGTCCTCAAATGTGTACAGTGTGTATTTATATCTTTGTATTATGACACTTCTTACCTGTCCAGTGGGCTGCCAATAGTGTAACTAAGGAGGGGCTGTTCAAAGTAATACCCATTATTTAGGCATTCATCTCTCAATGAAGTGAAGAGGGTTACCTGTCCAATATTTCCACACACCCCCTATAATGTTAGAAATGGCCCATGAGAGGGGGGGAGGGGGGATATGATAGGTGTACCTTATACTTTGGCCTTGTTAAATTCCCCTTACTAAATGCTATCTGGAGGTTGCCCCATAATGTTTGTGTCTAATCTGCTTGCCATGTTTCTGTGAAAAAATAGTAATGTTTATTGTTTTTTCCGCAACAGTTTCCTTCCACACCACAGGAATGGCAGACTGTGGCCTCCCACTTTGCCCAGCGGTGGGACTTTCCTAACTGTGGAGGGGCAATTGATGGGAAACACATCCACATCGTCCCACCACCCAACTCGGGGTCGTACTATTATAATTACAAGGGGTTCAATAGTATAGTGATGTTGGCGGTGGTGTCGGCTAATTACGACTTCTTGTATGTGGACGTGGGGAAGAATGGCCGGATGTCCGATGGTGGAGTCATCGCCCAGACGGAATTCTACAGGCGTCTCCAGAATGGCAGCTTGGACTTGCCAGCTCCAGAGGACAATGTTGAAGGACTCCCATTTGTGTTCGTTGCTGATGAAGCGTTTGCACTGGGGGACCACCTGATGCGGCCATTCCCAATGAGGACCCTCAACCCGGAACAGAGGGTTTTTAATTACCGGCTGGCCAGAGCCCAAAGAGTGGTGGAGAACACATTTGGAATCCTGGCCAGCCGGTTCCGCCTATTTATGACACCCATCCATATGGCGGAGTATAAACTGAACCATATTATACTTGCGTGCTGTGTTCTCCATAACTTTTTAAGGAAACATTTGGCCAACTATGCTGGCTCAGTTGGGCCTGAGGCCGGAATCATACATCAAACCACACTGACGGCGCTTGAAAGTGGCCGTCCTGGCTTGCCCTCCCTGAGTGCCTATGATGTCCGGTTACGCTACCTGGAGTTCTTTGCGGGTAGGGGGGCTATCAATATGCCAGACAATCTGTGAAGCCTTTTTATAAAAAAAAAAAAAAACAAAAAAATTCTTTGTGGACATTTACTGCTTGTGTTTGTTTTAGCTGACCCTGACAGAAATGTTTTGAGTGCAGAAAATGGCGTGATTGTGTAACCTTATACAAAGCGCTGTTGGCTGTTATTTACTAAATGCAAAAACACATTTCACTACAAGTGCACTTGCAACTGCACTGAAACTGCACTTGTAGTGCAAAGTGGATTTGCCCTTAGGAAATAACCCCCATTTTCTCAGAAAACAACAATTACATCACCCCAAAAGTGTTGTAGCGTTGAGACAATAATCCACACATTCTTGATTAACAATCTTTTTAATACCTGCACAATCACATGTGCATTTACCAAAGGTTTTTCAAACAAACCAACATGTTTGTTGTATAACAATTTTTGTGGTGGCATTATCCAAAATCAAAATGTCCATTTTATAGAAAACAGGCCTGTGTAAAACCAACAAGAAAGACACAAATCTTGAACTTACAAACGTCACATTTGGTCGAATTTGAAGGCAATATCAGACATGAGTATTTAGGTTCTGTGTTTGATATTGCGTTCAGATGGGGGGAAATCACCCCAGGAAAAGCCAAATTTGGAAGATGCACACAAATTTCCCAATGTCAACATGTGCGACCTGCCATCACGGGGGATCAAGGGATGTGTTTTGGGGGAGAAACCCCTTCCTCACCGCTACTTTATTATTGAGGAAGGGGTTGCACCCCCAAAACGCGTCCATTGATCTCCCGTGATGGCAGATAGCACATGTTGACACACTGTGTGCATCCTCCAAATTTGGCTTTGGGAAAAATCACAAAAACATTTAGCACATTGTAGCACACAAAAGAAGAAAGTGATTTGGAGGGGTTTTAAACTCGCCCCAAAACATCAATGATGTTTTTATATTTTGGAATAACATCATTGATGTTTTGCTTGATGATTTCCAATTGTAAATTACACCCCATGATCTCCCCGATCAGGATCTGGGCACTTTCGGATGTGAAAGGATCTGGATCCACAACCTCACGATCACCTAAAAAGAGAGGAACCCCAAAATAAATTAGGTCTCAAAAAAATGCTGCCATCCATCTCTTATCTGAGCCTGTGGTTGCAGACACTCACCTGTTGTGGTGACTAGTTCCACCACGTCTTCATCCACCTGCTCAGCTTGTGTTGGGGGGATTTCCCCTTCTTCCAGAGGGGGGGGCTCTGGTCTCCTCAGATGAGGGGTGTCCTCCGAGTCTTTTCTCCCCTATGTAAAACAAAAATGGTATATTAGCACACAGATATTTAATGTCAGAACTAGAAATAGGAAACATTGCTTGGAAGTGAGGTACAATTGTCAATTTTAGCAGAGTTCCAAGATGTAGCTTTTTTAGTGTCCTTTGTCAAGCTGCAATACTTTACCTGTTTGGTACAAGCTTCACAGATGGAGACCCCCCCTATAGTATACACTGGAGCACCTGTGTGGCCCCCCTAATAAAAATGGTGTTCTTGTGTCCCACACTAGTGCTCCAGTGTCCAGATGTGAAAACAGCTGCTGAGTGTCCTCTCCTTACACAGAATCTAGTTTGCATTTCATTCTAGTAACAAAGCCATCTACACAACCCAATTCTTTGAAGACAAGTATAGGGCGTCAAAATGGTGGCCAAATGCATATGGGCTAAACAATGGTATTTTATAGTTGGAACGAAAAATGTTTGATCCGAACAAATAATGTGCCCATGAACATGAAAGTTGCCATTTTAAACTGTACAACAGTTCCTAAAAGCACATGGAGCAGCACGAACGTAATAAACACAAAAAGAATAGGAACACAGCACAACTACTTACTTTTTTGCAGCACTCTCCGGATCTTTCTGTACTGCTCATGTTCTCGTAATTTCAGGTCCGACCACCGCTTCCTGAGCTGATCTTTCGATCGTCGTACACCGAAATTCCGGTGCAGACTCCTGACCACTTTCGCCATGATCTTGGCCTTTCGGATATTGGGGTTGGGGTAAGGCCCATACTTTCCATCATAGTTGGCCTTCTTCAGGATGTCCACCATCTCCAACATCTCCCCAAAGGACATATTTGAGTCCTTAAATCTCCTTCTGGATCGGGACGTTTCAGGCTCCGGCCTTTCCTCCTCCTCCTCGTTGCTACAATTAGCACGCACCTGCTGTCTATCCGCCATGTGCTCTTCCCCCACTGCGCTGAACGAAAAGGGGCGGGGAATAGACTAGAAAGAACATCAGGGGTGGGCGGAGTTATACGCATGCGCAGTGTGTATAAAGCGTAACACACGTGCGTATTACGTACGATCTGTGAGCGGAGGAAGGAGCATCGGAGACGCCGATCGTGATAACGAAGGTAAGATCTAAACTTGCGCCTATACTGCTTCGAAATGGAAGCCTATATTGTAACAAGATTAGGGGAGTTTTGCCTGACATTAGGGTTTGTCTTGTGTTGTGTCTTGCAGAGAAAATGGATGGGTTCAACGACCACAATTTCCTGCCCCTGTTCATAGACAAGTACAGGGAGCTGCCCTGTCTGTGGCAAGTGAGACACCCCCACTATAATCACAAACAGAAGAGGCAGGCAGCGCTGGAGAAACTGCTGGAGTTGGTGAAGCCGGTGGTCCCCACAGCAACCATCCCTTATTTAAAAGCCAAAATTGGTGGCCTGAGGAGCACGTATCTTAGGGAGCGCAAGAAGGTCACAGATTCCCAGAGATCTGGAGCTGCAGCAGATGACATTTATGTCCCCAGGCTGTGGTACTACGAGAGACTGCGATTTCTGTCAGACCACACTGAAGTCAGGGAATCCCTCTCCACTCTTCCTTCCACGCTTCCTACCATCCCAGCTGAGGCTTCTGATGTCCAACCTGGGCCTTCCAGCCAGGAAGAAGTGGAGGAGCCCAGCTGGAGTCAGGTATAGCATTCTTCTACAGATTTCTGGTCAATAAATAAATGATGTTTACTAGATGTTATAATTGATCACTAATTGCTGATTAAAAAAAGTGTTTTACATATCAATAGACAGTAGTGGGCACCCAAAATTGGGACAAGAATGAAAAATGCTGGGCTCAGAAGGATAGTCTGTTATATTTGTTAACATTCAATTTGCAACAGTCAGGAGGTGAAAATTGTGTGTGATTGATTGAAAAAATACTAAAACTATGTCCCTTTTTCATACACAGGAAGACCTCAGCCAGGAGGAGGTTGTGGAATGTGGCAGTCAGGAGGAGGCGGGGATTAGTGTCAGCCAGGAGGAGGCGGGGATTAGTGTCAGCCAGGAGGAGGCGGGGCTAAGTGTCAGCCAAGAGAAGCCTGGGACCAGTCGCAGCCTGACTGAGTCTCAGGTCCCTCCCCTCCGCCTGCCATATAAACGAGCCAGGAAGGCCACTCCGAGTCCCGTGCAGGATTCTGCGTTCAGGCTGATCCAGGAGGCTTCGGCGTCCCTCAGAACCTTGCCAACTCCTGAAGAGGCCTTTGCCTGCATGGCTGCCACCAAATTGCATGCAGGAGGGTCAACGCAGGCTCTGTGAGGACCTGCTTTATAAAGTCCTACGTAAGGGGGTGAGTGGGGAACTAACATCCAAGACCGACGTGGTTGAGTTGGACCATCCTCCTCCTCCTCCTCCTCCTGCTGCCACAACTCCACCACCACAGCCACCGCGTGGAAGGAGGCATGGAAAGAAGACCAGAGAGTGATGACCCTGGGTTCAGTCTGGTCTGACAGAAGATGCAGTCTCTCGTATGACCACAGCCTGGGGACACAGATGTCATCTGCTGCTTTCCGGATCTCTGGGACTTCTGGACCAGACTGCCCTCCCTTAGATATGGACTCCTCAGGCCACCAATTTTGCTTAAAAATAGTTGATGTCTGCCCTGGGGGTACAAGGCTTCACCCACTTCTGCAGTTTCTCCAGCGTTGCCTCCCTCTTTGTTTAGTTGTGACCCCTTAATAAAATTTTTTAGGTAAATTATACTCTCCTGTGTGTGTTTTCATCCAAAAAGGACAGTTTGTTGGTGAGGATTCAGGTACATTTCTAACATAAAATGTGAAATTAACAAGAGACAACAACACCAAACAATCTCCTATCTCTACAAAGATTAAATAGAACAACATATCAATGGTGTTGTGGGAACTTGTCACAAAAAACACACACAAACATTTTCAGGAGTACAAATCAAAATCGCAAAAAAAAATAAAAATAAAATACAAACACAAAAAAAGAATCTACATTAAAGCCAAAAAATATATAAAAAATATACAAAAATATGTTGTCAGATGTGAGAAATCAAAATATATTGAGGGAATCATGATAAATAGTAACGAAATAAGTTTGTGAGAAGTGTGTGTGAATATGAGCAGCAAAAATACTTAATTCTTTTTACATTATAAAGAAGAAGAGAGTGCGCTGTATTAAACCATTTTGAACATTGCAGCGTGACGAAAGTGCTGTATCCATTGCGAACGCTAAGTTTACCAGAACGAGCTGTTCCGTCTTGGAATTTCTTCTGAGCATGCGTGGCACTTTGTGCGTTGGAACAGGCCACACACGGTCGGAATTGACGCGATCGGATTTTGTTGTCGGAAAATTTTATCTCCTGCTCTCCAACTTTGTGTGTCGGAAAGTCCGATGGAAAATGTCCGATGGAGCCCACACACGGTCGGAATTTCCGACAACACGCTCCGATCGGACATTTTCCATCGGAAAATCAGACTGTGTGTACGGGGCATTAGAGGTGATTTCACCACCACCACAGTTAAAAAAAATGGTGCATGTATGCCCATCATTAGAAGTGGGTGGGTGCAGGGCACTATTCTAGTGGTGAGCATACCCACGATCAATCTCTTTTTTCATGCAGCCCACAGGCTGCATGAAAAAAAAGAACATTACAATATATGCCAAACAAGGACCAGCAATGTACTGGTATGTTGCTGGACTTTGAGTGGTTATACCAGAATGATGCCTGCAGGTTTGGATATCATCTTGGTATCATTCTTTTCAGCCAGCGGTCGGCTTTTAAGTAAAAGCAATCCTAGCAGCAAAGTAGCTGCTAGACTGCTTTTACAAGCAGTGGGAGGCAACGTTCCCTCCCCCTGTCGTCTTATATGGTTTTCTCGGCCTCTCCTGTCCCACTGGAGAACCTGAGAATGCAGCCGGTGGTTCCGCTAGCTGACCATAGAGCTTATCGAAGACCAAAACGGCCTAAGAAACCGGAAGCTACGAGCATTTCATGACTTTGGTTTTGCCGGATATAAACGGTGCCATTGGGAAATTGGGAAAGCATCTTGTCACACCGATCTTGGTGTGGTCAGATGCTTTGAGGATAGAGGAGAGATCTAGAGTCTAATAGATCCCAATTTTAAAAAAAAAGAGTACTGTCACTACTTATTGACAGCATAGGGGATATTTACATTCCCTGTGATAACAATAAAAATGATTTTAAAAAAATGGAATGTCCCCCATGCTAGCACGCAAAGGTGAATGCAAGCGTCGGTCTTGTGTCATATCTAAACAGAAATTGCACCATGCATGTGAGGTATCACCACAAACATCAGATCAAGGGCAGTAATTTTAGCAGTAGAACTTCTGTAAATCTAAAGTGGTAACCTGTTAAGGTTTTGATGGCTTTTAAAATGCATGTAGTTTGTCGCCGCTTCACGGTTGTGCACAATTTTAAACCATATTTGGTATCTATATATTCGACATAAGATCGTCTTTTATATTTTACCAAACATTTGGGCAATATAGTGTGTTTTAGTGCATTAAGATTCAAAAAAGTGTTTTATTCCCAAAAAATTGCATTTGAAAAATCGCAGCGCAAATACTGTGTGAAAAAGAAAATTGCAATACCCACCATTTTAATCTGTAGGACCTTTGCTTTAAAAAAAATATATAATGTTTGGGGGTTCAAAGTAATTTTCTAGCAAAAAAAAAAAGTTTTTTCATGTAAACAAAAAGTGTCAGAAAGGGCTTTGTCTTCAAGTGGTTAGAAGAGATGGATATGTGGCATAAGTTTCTAATGTTGTGCATAAAATACCAGAACAGGTCAAAACACCCCCCAAATGACCCCATTTTGGAAAGTAGACAACCCAAGCTATTTGCTGAGAGACATGTTGAGTCCATGGAATATTTTATATTTTGCCACAAGTTTTGGGAAAATTACAATATATTTTTTTTATTTTTTCACAAAGTTGTCACTAAATGATAAATTGCTCAAACATGCCATGGGCATATTTGAAAATACACCCCAAAATACATTCTGCTCCTTCTCCTGAGTACGGGGATACCACATATGTGGGACTTTTTGGGAGCCTAGCCGCATATAGGACCCCAAAAACCAAGCACCGCCTTCAGGATTTCTAAGGGTGTAAATGGTGATTTCACTCCTCACTACCTATCACAGTTTCAGAGACCCTGAAGTGCCAAGATAGCACAAACCCCCCCAAATTACCCCATTTTGGAAAGTAGACACCCCAAGGTATTTTCTAAGAGGCATGGTGAGTATTTTGCAGCTCTCATTTGTTTTTAAAAATGAAAAAAAAGGATTTAAAAACTTTCTGACAAAAAGCGAGATCTGCAAAATACTCAACATGCCTCTTGGCAAATAGTTTGGGGTGTCTACTTTCCAAAATGGGGTCATATGGGGGAGTTTTGTGCTATCTGGACATTCCATGGCCTCTGAAACTGCGATAGGTAGTGAGAAGTGAAATCAAGAATTTACTCCCTTAGAAAGCCTGAAGGCGGTGATTGGATTTTGAGGGCCTGTTTTTATCAGCTATTTTGTAAGTACCCATTTGTATGTGGAATAAATTCCTTTTAAACTGTACTTTCACTATTAGTTCCATTTTTTATTTCTTTTGGTGCCTGGCGATTCTGCTGAGAAATTCCGATAAGAATCCTTTGATCTGAAGTGCACATCACTACCCCTGAACTTCTCTGGACACCATCATTTAAGCCTCAAGTGACCCCCAGACTGCAAAGCTGGGGGTCATCGCCATTTGGTGAGTGGGGGCACATATGGGGATTGTAACGAGCCCCTTGCTCGCTCGGTTCCACTCTCCCGACACTCCTCTGCACCTATTGAATCAGATTGCAGATCGCACCATCTGATTGCTCGGTCATCCAATGCTCCGGGATTAGAATTACAGCTATGTGCCGTTCTAACCCGGTTGTGATAGCTCAGAACAAACACCAGGAAGGCTGTATGTAAGTTCAACCAGGAATCTATCTTTATTGCAAAATACAGGCTTTTATACACTCAAAGTGGAGGTGCAGACCTCCTGCTCATATTACTCTAACAATACAGCTGTAACCTAATTAACCTAATTAACATGAGCTAATTAACTGATCCCTTTAGACAGCCTAGATGACTCAGACATGACCGTTAGGCCAGACTGGCCGTCTTGTAGTTCAGAAAATCCAATCAACATTATCACAATCTACATAGACTCTTCTTCACACAATAGCAGAGTTAATTAACACAAATAACAATGGGGATCTAATGACTCTTAGATCTCACAGTAGACTTATTTACAATACACATTTTAGCAGACAATAGACAGACAGGTGTTGGACTTTACATCAGCATCTCCTAACAGTATCTGTCCCAGCATTATGAATCAGCCACTATTCCAATATGGCAAATCCAGGGTCCCCAGAGTCTGTGTGTCCTGGGGGACCAGGACCCGAATCCACAGTAATACCACCTCAAGGATCCCCAGGCATACAGCTCACAAAGAGCACCGTTCCCCCAAAATGCAAGGGCCCCTGATCGATCGGCAAGAGGCTAGCATACAGTCCCCTCCAAAAATCTCTCTCCCGGCTAGGTCTGTCACATTTCTCACCTTTTGGCAGGAGACTAACACAGGAGACCCCAGACGGGTTGACTCCGAAGTTAGTCAGTAGTTCCAGTCCTCTAATGCCTGTACCCACACAGTACCCCAAACAAATTGTTCCAAACAAAGCATTACTCACCCAGCCAACCTCCGCCTCTCTCAGAGAACATATCTGCCGCTGGGGAGAGGCCTGGACTGGCCCTTCTCCCTGGAGTCCTTTCTGCCGCTGGAGAGAAGACAGGGTGTCTGGGCTCACCCCGTCATGCTGTTGGGGATCTGGGCCGACTGCCCAGCATCCCTGGGGTATACAGGTGGAGACTGAAGTCCCATCCACCTTCACAGGACATCCATGCTCTGTTAGTTGAGGGCAAAGTCCAGCAGTACTCGGCCCTGTTGCCAGCCCTTCTGCTGGAAACCCCACACCATCTGCTCCGGCTAACTGTTGGGGAGGGACGATGAACACCTCCTCTCCCTCCTCCCCCTGTATCCTGATCTGCTGCTGGGAAGTGACCACCTCCTTCTCACCCTGAGCCTCCGGAACCACCGCAGGTGTAGGGCAGAGATCTTGGACCCTCTGTCCGGTTGCCAGCGCTTCAGCTGGGGAAGTTCCTTGTAACTTCACAGATACTTCTGTTGGTGCTGGGCAGAGCATAGTGAAGTTTGGCCCTAATAACAGCTCCTCTTCTGCTGGAGGCTCACCAGGTTGTTCTTCCTCAGCAGAAAAGTCTATCAAAAACCCTGTCTCTGCAACTGGTGTCTGGGGATAAAGGTTCACCATCTCCTCTCCGTGGAACCCAGAAGATGCTATCAGTGCTGGGCAGAGGTTAGCAGAGCTCTGCCCTGTTGTCATCACTTCAGGTTTGGGAACAGCAATCTTCAGATTTTCCACTGCCAATTCTCTGGCATTCTGCTGGACAGGCACATTCCTCCATCCAAGATCATCCAATGCAGAAACAGGTTCATCAAGGTCAGTCAGCACTTGCTGCATCTGCCATAAGACCTCCCCCTCCGTAGCTGCGGGTGCAGGTTGGCAAAACACACCGTTACTCTGCCACATTGTCAACTCTTCAGCCAGGATTTCAGAGTTGTCAACTGGCATTTTATGATAGTCCCAGGCAAAGGGAGCACCACCCTGCTGCTGAGCAGAGTCTAACAGCTGTTTGTAGGCGATCTCCAACTCCCATTCCTGAATGGCCAGAAACTCCAAATCTTCTAGTGCCCAGTGCACTTCTGAGACATTCAGTCTCCGCTCTCTGTGCTCCATTATTTCCTCCAAACGCCACTCCCGATCACTTCCAAAGTCAGGGTCCCTGGACAGCCTCCAGTATAACAATCCCAAGCCATCGTAGTCAAAGCCTTCCGTGGGGCTGTCATCCGCTGTCCATGGGCACACTTGGGCTACATACCACTGGAGGGCTCTGTAGCTCTCGTCCATCCGCATTTCTGCCTGCTTAACTCGGCTGTCCACTCCTGGTTCGGCTGTTCCCCCAAAAACAGCATTCGCACTTCATACTGCGACCAGTACCTCACATGGATGGAGGGGAGAACTTTTCCCTGGTGTCGCTGCTCACGGGCTAGCGCTTCCTTCCAGAGTTCACAGCGGATAGAATCAAACCATCCTAGCAGGACCTGCTCTGATACTGGACCTCTGTGCTGTATCTCCTCTCGCAACCTCCTTCTGAATTCCTCATCCATGGTGGCTGGTATTTCTCCTCTCCTGCTATCCTGCTACCTTGGATCCAGGTGATGGTTTGGATGTGTTCACGGCAAGGAAGCACGATCCCACCATTCCCTCCACGGCTCCCAAGTAAGTCTTTCAGCGTGGCTCTCCTGCAGGCTGGTTTGGAGTGTTCCAGTAACTGGAGAGCAAATCCCACTGCTGCCACCAATGTAACGAGCCCCTTGCTCGCTCGGTTCCACTCTCCCGACACTCCTCTGCGGCTATCGAATCAGATTGCAGATCGCAGCATCTGATTGCTCGGTCATCCAATGCTCCGGAATTAGAATTACAGCTATGTGCCGTTCTAACCCGGTTGTGATAGCTCAGAACAAACACCAGGCAGGCTGTATGTAAGTTCAACCAGGAATCTATCTTTATTGCAAAATACAGGCTTTTATACACTCAAAGTGGAGGTGCAGACCTCCTGCTCATATTACTCTAACAATACAGCTGTAACCTAATTAACCTAATTAACATGAGCTAATTAACTAATCCCTTTAGACAGCCTAGATGACTCAGACATGACCGTTAGGCCAGACTGGCCAT
Source organism: Aquarana catesbeiana (assembly GCF_042186555.1). Classification (NCBI taxonomy): domain Eukaryota; kingdom Metazoa; phylum Chordata; class Amphibia; order Anura; family Ranidae; genus Aquarana; species Aquarana catesbeiana. The sequence continues at coordinate 280,282,254 of NC_133330.1, forward strand.
CTTGTAGTTCAGAAAATCCAATCAACATTATCACAATCAACATAGACTCTTCTTCACACAATAGCAGAGTTAATTAACACAAATAACAATGGGGATCTAATGACTCTTAGATCTCATAGTAGACTTATTTACAATACACATTTTAGCAGACAATAGACAGACAGGTGTTGGAATTTACATCAGCATCTCCTAACAGTATCTGTCCCAGCATTATGAATCAGCCACTATTCTAATATGGCAAATCCAGGGTCCCCAGAGTCTGTGTGTCCTGGGGGACCAGGACCCGAATCCACAGTAATACCACCTCAAGGATCCCCAGGCATACAGCTCACAAAGAGCACCGTTTCCCCAAATGCAAGGGCCCCCGATCGATCGGCAAGAGGCTAGCATACAGTCCCCTCCAAAAGTCTCTCTCCCAGCTAGGTCTGTCACAGGGGTGTTGATTTGCATCTGAATAGTTCTGCAGCGTCTGTGGTTTACTGCACCTTTAAAGTTTTTTTTTTTCCATTGTGGATTAGAACATTCAGAATATTTTTGGACTTTACTTCATATGGAATTTTGCTTTGTTTATTTATATCTGCACATATCTACACTTAGTTTTGCATGTTTTTCATCATTGTGAGCGCCACATTTTTCATATGGTACTTGTACTAGCTCTTATAAAAGTGGTATCGGTGCAACCCTACTTTAGAGATATAAACACTAAATACCTGTTATGTCTATGAGACAAAGAGTTAAGGGAAATTTCTCTAATGGTAAAAAGGGGGTTTAATCCTCACCTCACCTCTATCCAACACAAAAAATAGACTTTAAAACCATTCTGCATTGTTTCCCTGTGTGTCCCATTGGGCAGATTTACGTTAACTTCCTGCCTTGCAGACATAACAAGAAATGATTTGAGGAAAACCTCTTATGCCGCATACATACGAGGGGATTTTCCATCAGAAAAATCTAGGATGGTTTTTCCGATGGAATTCCGCTCAAGCTTGGCTTGCATACACACGGTCACACAAAAGTTCGCAAAACTTTCGAACGTCAAGAACGCGGTGACGTACAACACTACGATGAGCCGAGAAAATTAAGTTCAATGCTTCCGAGCATGCGTCGAATTGTTTCCGAGCATACGTTGGAATTTTGCGCGTCAGAATTGCTACAGATGATCGCATTTTCGGATAGGAACTTTTTCCGACCGAAAAATTGAGAACATGCTCTGAATCTTTTGCTGGCTGGAATTCCGCCAGCAAAAGTCTGATGGAGCATACACACGGTCGCATTTTCTGACCAAAAGCTCTCAGCGGTCTTTTGCTGGCCGAATTTCCGATCGTGTGTACGCGGCATAAGACAGATGTCACTTTAAAAAGTCCTCATTGGAAGACATCCTCTCTACTCCCATTCACGTGACAACTTAAAATTCTATATTTCTGCTTACTTTTATTCCCAGAGTCAATGGTCATCAGGGCCATAGAGAGTATGAATCTCCCCAATCGGAACTAAGGATTCAAATGTGGGCACAGTTTACTCAGTATAATGCTGCGTACGCACGAGCGGACTTTACGGCAGACTTGGTCCGGCGTACCGGATTTCGTCGGACAATTCGATCGTGTGTGGGCTCCAGCGGACTTTGTTTTCTCAAAAGTTGGACGGACTTAGATTTGAAACATGTTTCAAATCTATCCGACGGATTCGAGTCCGGTCGAAAAGTCCGCTTGTCTGTATGCTAGTCCGACGGACAAAAACCGACGCTAGGGCAGCTATTGGCTACTGGCTATGAACTTCCTTATTTAAGTCCGGTCGTACGTCATCACGTACGAATTCGTCGGACTTTGGTTGATTGTGTGTAGGCAAGTCCGTTCATTCAGAAAGTCCGTTGAAAAGGCCGCCGGGCAAAGTCTGCCGTAAAGTCCGCTCGTGTGTACACGGCATAAGACTTCTTTAAAACAGTCTGTAATGACCAGGGACATCCGAAAGTAAAATGAAACATATTTTAAACCGACTTCTAAGGTTACTAAAAGCCAAAGTTTCCAACCTAATCTGACTTTTTAAAAAGAAATAAGGGAAAGTTATTGTTTTAATTTCATTACTAATTTGACCTGTCATTAATTTAATGTCTGACTTTCTTTGTAATGTAATGAGACTCAGCTACAGTAGTACTGAAACCAGCATCATTAGATTTATCTATGCTATTTTTCTGCTTCAGATGTCCCTTTGTGCAAGTGATATTCATCTTTAAAAGCAGTCTGTATGGAGAACATGGTAGCTTGCTGACTTGACAAGATCCACAGATAGCTGAATTCACAGAGAAGACTCAGAACTAAACTCTGAAGCACTTTAATCTATATTTCAAGCATAAAGAGAATGTTTTATGTTTTCTTCCAAAATTATCAAAAAAAGTATTTCAAAACATTACAAGCTATACATTTCATTAGCCTGTGATCACTGTTGAAACTAGGCTGACTAGATGAAGAAATCAGTTTTTTTTTTTTTTTGGGCTTGTAGAGTAGGATGACCACACAACCCTAGTTTCCTGGGACAGTCCCCGATCTAAGGAGGCTGTCCCCTGAGAAAACACGTGTTTTCGGTTGTAGCCCATATCCCTGTTTGTAGCCCTGACTGGCAGCCGTTTTAATGTTCAGGTGCCACTCAGCCTGGGCATAGTGCCTGAGATGCTTGATCCCATCTCCCTCTCGCTCCTCTCTGCTGTTTGATTGGCAGTGTAGCCTGGGAGAGGAGAGAAATCTGCAATGTGTTTTGAACTAAAACCTGGACCAGGGCAAGAGAGAACTTCTCCTGATTGCTGAGCAACCTGACTCCTGATCCTAAACCAAGTGTTGGGGGGGCCCAATCTCAAGAATGAGATCACTTCAAAGTCTACATTGGGAGAGGAAATACTTGTGGACATCTGAGACTTAGAGGAATGGATGATGGAGCCTGGATTCTGCTGTATAACCTGTCACCAATATAAACTGTACCCTCTATATTGCCTATCCCAATTCCCCACCATAAACTGTACCCCACCTCCCCCATTAGTACTGCTTGTTTTTCTCCTCCCACTGACAACAACACAGCAGAATTTTTTACTCTCATTTACAGTGATTCAGTAGCATTTTCCCTTAGGTCTAGAGGGAAAAGCAAAATTGATTTATTTACCTAATCCTCTGCTCCTCTGTGCTGCTAGACCATTCTCCACAGCATATTGCTGATATCATCAAAACCAATGCAGGGTGAATAGCTGTGCATTGGATGTGTCGGAGCATGGGGGAGTGCCATCAACTAGGGAAGCTGAGAATCAGGTAAGTAAGATGTTTTTACTCACCCCTAGACCAACACAAACAGTTAGCTTTTGCAGATTTCCCAGAGTTGGTGTTTAATATAAAAGTGGTTGTAAACGTTTGTTTTTTTTTAAATAACAAACATGCCCATACTTACCTGTTCTGTGCAATGGTTTTTGCACAGAGCAGCCCCGATCCTCTTCTCCTGGGGTCACCGGCTCTCCAGGCCCCTCCTCTTCATTGGGTGCCCCCAGGGAAAGCGGCTTTCCCTGGGGGCACCCGTGCCTGCCCGCTCACGAGTCCTGCATCCATTGACACAGACAGCGAGATTCGACCACCCCCGCCTCTTGTGTAGCGCTGACAAATTTTTGCCCATTTCCTTAATGTAATGTAAAAGTATGGGCAGTACATACCTTGGTATTTGGCATCATCTAGTGGCCAAAACGTGAAATGGGCTTCAGTTTTATTTTCATTTCAAGAACATGGAGGGAGGTTACAGGAAGTGACTGTTGTTTACATTTTACAAAGAACTGATCTACCCACAATGCTAAGTGACCTCCCATGGACGCTCAGCACTGAACTGCATGCTTGGTAGGTTATAAAAGGGCCCGCATGGCCATTTTCTTTCTCTTGTTCCTGGGACGCATGGCCTGCCAGCAGGGCTCTGTGGGTGTGTGTGTCCCACAGAGTTGCGGCCTACCTTGTGCAGAGCGGAACAGCAGCCAGTGATCCTGCCTTACATCACAGCGTGCTGGAGCAGCAGTGTGATCATTCCAGAGACCCTTGAAGGAGGTAACCAAGGACTCCCGGTCATCTGTGAGAAGGAACAGCGTGACGGCATGGCCACAGCGAACGAACTGAGATACTGTGGAGTGGAGACATCCATCGGTCTGGACCCAGTGTGGTGAGAGGGCTGCCGCCCATAGGTCCTTAACGCACCTTTATACACCTAGACTATAAACAGTGTTGCTGGGACCTGTAGTCCCACAGAGAAGATCTTAAGCAAAAGGACTGAGTTTGAACAGGCCTCAAGCCTACCCTTCACTGCACTACAAGAATAGTTCTAGCATTCGGTTTCCTTTGACCTTTGTTTGTTCAACTGTCAGATTACAATTGGTACAACACAAATAGCTAGCAGAAGACAGAAGACCGGAAAGATTGCATCTCTAATTGCAAGGCCTTGCATCCTATTAATGATAAGAGGAACTGCATTATAAAAGTAGGGGGAACTCCCTAGTAATTGTATTACACTGTACTGATAACGTTGCATTTCTGTGGTTACTCAGGTGTGCTGGAAGTGGCAAGGTGTCCAGTGCTGAGGTTGTTGCCTGAGCACTAGTCCCACTTGGAGACTCACTCTCAGGGGTCATCTAAGAAATTTTATGTGTACAGATTGTTGTGAATACCTATTGGGCTGTTGCATTATATTTGTGTGACAGTGCAAATACTGTAATTACTATTTTATACCAGTTCCAGTAAAAATACATTCCTGGTTAAGTACAATTGGTGTGGAATGTTGTTCCTTTTCCAGCAGGTGGAACATCGGATATCCAGGTAAAAATAAAGGTATACTATTGTTATATTGCACATTGTGGGGTTATCCTTTCCTATTAGCTTTACACTAAAACTGCACCACAGCTGTGTCAAGGGGATTGAGCCAAGTTATAGGGGGTGTAAGAGCAGAGTGCAGGCCCAATTAAAATTCAGCAGCTCCTTCGGGGGTCAGTGCTACACGTGTCACAGCTTTTCATTGACAGCAGCGGGAGCCAATGGCTCCCGCTGCTATCAATCTGTCCAATGAAGAGAGCGACAGCGGCTGGTGCCGCTGCGCATGTGTACATCGCTGCATCGGATCAGATTAAGGTAAGAAAAAGGGGGGGTCTGCAGCACAGAAAGTTTTTCACCTTAATGCATAGAAAGCATTAAGGTGAAAAAACTTAAGGCTTTACAACCACTTTAAAGCGGACGTAAAGTCCGCTGTATTTTATTTTTTTCAAGGCCCCGCAGGTGGGTTATGTTATAATGTACTAGTATGCACAGCATATTATTACATTACATTACTTGTCATATGGTGTCCTCCCAGCACAGCGCTGGGACCAATCCGGCGGGCCCCCGGCGCTTCCATCTTTACCCGGTCTTTCTTCTGGGTCCCGTGCCTTCTGCCACTTGATAGGCCAGGCCACAATGACGCCACTCCCACGCATGCGCACGGAAGTCACCTCACTGCAGCACAGATCGGGGGCTGATTGGGGCCGTAAATGTTGGCTGAGCTCAGTGAACATGACAGCTGACAGGCAGAAGGATGCATTTATGGCAGAAGAGACCATTAGGGTCTCTTCTGTCATGAATACCCTGCCTGTCAGCCATTTGAAGGGAAAACAAGTTTACTTCCTCCTAAGCAAAACGACACAAATAAAACACAAAGGAAACAATCAAATACACACAAACACACACAGACACAAAATAATAAATACAAAGAACATTTGGAATATATTTTACTACCCTAAATACCACCACCCCCATCCTCTAAATAAACTTTTTTTTTTTTTTTCAAGCAAATATTGCCATAGCGGCTAAACTGACAGTTTCCAATGTAACCGATGGCTCAATCAGTTCAACCCCAAATCTCTCAGCTTATTCCTAGTCACAAATAATAATGTGGAGAAGGTAAAATTCCATACAAGAAATGTTCTATGTAGGGGCCCAGACAGGTGCTCAATGCTACCCATCCCCGACACTGATTGCCTGGTCTCCATAATAACTCCCCATTCTCTGATGATGGATTGTCTTGCCTTTAGGCTCTACTGTAGTAGCACTGATTGCTCAAGCTGCATGTTTGCTTCTGAATGTACTCTGTAAGAGTTTTAAATACTGATGATTCAATTAGAGTTTTACACTGCACAGATTGCGGCCAGTAATAATCGCGTTTTCAAGAGTGGAATGATTTCAGTGAAATATTTATTTTATTCAATCTAAATTGTATTATATTTGGTGTTCAACAAGATTTGCCTCAGTCGTTCTTGTGATATGCAAGTAAATGTTCTTTATCTTTACAGTTTATCATTGTAAACATCAGAAATTCTGCTTTCATTCTGTTACTTAATAAAATGCTTAAGTAACAAACAACTGCCGTATTATATGGTTTTATTTATGAACGCAACCAAAATGTTCTTTTAAAGTGATACTAAACACACACCGTTTAATGTACATTCTCCTTTTCTATTTCTGTATGTGGATGATGGCACTGTAATTATTTTAATTAAGGAAAACATCTAAGTACCTTTTTCCTAATTGATATACAGCTGTCACATGACCCAGATCTTTCCCAGCCTGTCTGCAGGGAAACATAAACAGGAGGATCTTCTAGTTCTCTGTTGCTGGCCACATGTTCTAAATGAAAAAAAAAAACAGCCTTTGGAATACAGGAGTAAAAATAAATAATTTATATCAATAAACTGTTTTAACAGCTTGCGGAGCGCCCTACGCCCTACGCATACCTATCTGAAACAGATCCGCTGGTGCCGGCGACCCGCTCCTGCTGTAGGTGGACACTGCAGGAGCCAAGTAGCGGGTCTAGTGGACTCGATGTCCGCTGGGACCCGCTGGTCGTTCAGGACACAGGCAAATGTGTATGTAAACAAGGCAGACTGCCATTATGTGAGAGGGGGAATGTACTGATCCTGTGTTTATGCTAAGCAGGAACACAGATATTTACCTTCCCCCAGTCAAAGCACCTCCCCTACAGTTAGTAAGCACCCCCTAGGAACACATTTAACCCTTTGATTGCCCCTGATGTTAACCCCTTCCCAGCCTGTGTCATTAGTACAGTGACAGTGCATATTTTTTTAGTTCTGGTCACTGTATTCGTGTCACTGGTCCCCAAAAAGTGTGAAAAGTGTCAGTTAGGTGTCCGCCACAATATTGCAGTCCCGCTATAAGTCCCTGATCGCCGCCATTTCTAGTAAAACATAAATAAATAAAAATATTCCCATATTTGTAGGCAATATAACTTTTGCACAAACCAATCAATATATGCTTATTGGGATATTTTTTTTTACCAAAAATATGTAGCAGAATACATATTAGCCTGATTGAATACATTTGATTTTTTACATTTATTTATTGGTTGTTTTTTATAGCAGAGTGTAAATTTTTTTTTTTTTTTTCAAAATTGTCGGTCTTTTTTTGTTTATACTGCAAAAAATTAAAACTGCAGAGGTGATCAAATACCACCAAAAGAAAGCTATTTTTGTGGGAAATAAAGGACATACATTTTATTTGTGTACAGCATCACACGCAATAGTCAGTTAAAGTAATGCAGTGCCGTATTGCAAAAAATGGCCTTGTCATGAAGGGGAGTAAACCTTCTGGAGCTGAAGTGGTTAAATCATCAAACAAATATATATTTGAAATCAAATCTTTATTATTTTTTGTCAATAACATGGTGTGGGTGGATTTCTTCCAGTCACAAGCTGTGTCGCACCCCTTCAGCCTGTGTCTTAGAATAACAGGGGGTGAAGCCTCCATCAAGCTACATGTAATATCCCACCCCCATTGTGTTTAGCTAGTTAGTGGGCATGGTGGAGGAGGGAGGGAGTGGGCTGTCATTTACCACTGTGTATACACCCTTATGTGTGACTCTATGGTCACATGGGCTGCTCGGATGTGATAGGGAGGAAATTCTCAGCATAGAAACTCACTGAAAACTGAGCATGTGCAGAGCTGTTAACATGGCTCTGCAAAATCCCCAGCTGAATTGGTGACTTGGATGGAAGGTGGAGATAGAGAACAGCAGGATCAACCAGTTTTTTTGGAGAATATAGAACACGAATCGCATAGTGACTGAGGGAGAATGAACACCATGTAATACCGCATTTATTGATAGTTTTTTTATGATGTGGGTTTATTAACACTTTAATAATGCAAGCTACAATGCATAGACATTGGATGATTGTCTTCTAATCCTGCTGAAATAGGTTGGTTTGAATAATTATTATGCCCCGTACACACGGTCGGACTTTGTTCGGACATTCCGACAACAAAATCCTCGGATTTTTTCCGACGGATGTTGGCTCAAACTTGTTTTGCCTACACACGGTCACACAAAGTTGTCGGAATTTCCGATCGACAACCACGCGGTCACGTACACCACGTACGACGAGACTAGAAAAGGCCGGTTCAGAACCAAGCGCGGCACCCTTTGGGCTCCTTTTGCTAATCTCGTGTTAGTAAAAGTTTGGTGAGAGACGATTCGCGCTTTTTCAGACTCGTGGCTTTCAGATCGTTTTCTGCTGTTCAGTTTGTGCTTGTGGGTTTGTATCTGCTCTTCAGTGCGTGCAGTCAGTTCGTATCGGAGTTTTCTGTGCGATCTTGCCCGCTCGTTGCTGTTTTTCAGGTCGCTCTTCACAGGCCTTGCTGTTCTTCAGTGCGTTCTGTTACTTCGTTCTGAGCAGCCGACCGTTTTCTAGCCATGTTTCGTATGCGTACTCCTCGTACAGTTCGTGCTGTGCGGGGGCTTGGTGTTGGGGTCCTGACCTTGACACAAGTCCAGTCCATGAACAGGGTGGGGAGGAGTTCATGGACCAAGAATTGGTTGCTTCAGCGTCACCAGTTCTCTCATATGCTTTTGCTTCGTGAGATCCGTGAGAATAATCCAGATGATTTCAGGAACTTTCTCAGGATGACGGACCCCGTGTTTCACCGTTTGTTGGCTTTGCTGACCCCTTATATTAGCAGGCAGGATACCTGCATGAGGCAAGCCATCACTCCGGAGCAGAGGTTGGTCGCTACCTTGCGGTATTTGGCCACAGGGAGAAGCCTGCAGGACCTCAAGTTCTCGACAGGCATCTCCCCCCAGGCTCTTCTTTGTGGACATTTCCTGCTTGTGTTTGTTTGAGCTGACCCTGACAGAAATGTGTGGAGTGCAGAAAATATCGTGATTGTGTAACCTTATACAAAGCACTGTTGGCTGTTATTTACTAAATGCAAAGACACTTTTCACTACAAGTGCACTTGCAACTGCACTGAAACTGCACTTGTAGTGCAAAGTGGATTTCCCCTTAGGAAATAACCCCCATTTTCTCATAAAACAACAATTACATCACCCCAAAAGTGTTGTAGCGTGAGACAATAATCCACACATTCTTGATGAACAATCTTTTTAATACCTGCACAATCACATGTGCATTTACCAAAGGTTTTTCTGACAAACCAACATGTTTGTTGTATAACAATTTTTGTGGTGTCATTATCCAAAATCAAAATGTGCATTTTATAGAAAACAGGCCTGTGTAAAACCAACAAGAAAGACACAAATCTTGATCTTACAAAGTTCACATTTGGTAGAACTGGAAGGCAATATCAGACATGAGTATTTAGGAACTGTGTTTGATATTGCGTTCAGATGGGGGGAAATCACCCCTGGAAAAGCCAAATTTGGAAGATGCACACAAATTTCCCAATGTCAACATGTGCTAGCTGCCATCACGGGGGATCAAGGGGTGTGTTTTGGGGGAGAAAGCCCTTCCTCACTGCTACTTTATTATTAAGGAAGGGGTTGCACCCCCAAAACGCGTCCATTGATCTCCCGTGATGGCAGATAGCACATGTTGACACACTGTGTGCATCTTCCAAATTATGCTTTGGGAAAAATCACAAAAACATTTCGCACATTGTAGCACACAAAAGAAGAAAGTGATTTGGAGGGGCTTTAAACTCGCCCCAAAACATCAATGATGTTTTTATATTTTGGAATAACATCATTGATGTTTTGCTTGATGTTTTCCAATTGTAAATTACACCCCATGATCTCCCCGATCAGGATCTGGGCACTTTCGGATGTGAAAGGATTTGGATCCACAACCTCACGATCACCTAAAAAGAGAGGAACCCCAAAATAAATTAGGTTTCAAAAAAATGCCGCAATCCATCTCTTATCGGAGCCTGTGGTTGCAGACACTCACCTGTTGTGGTAACTACTTCCACCACGTCTTCATCCTCCTGCTCATCTTGTGTTGGGGGGATTTCCCCTTCTTCCAGGGGGGGGGCTCTGGTCTCCTCGGATGAGGGGTGTCTTCCGAGTCTTTTCTCCCCTATGTAAAACAAAAATGGTATAATTAGCACACAGATATTTGATGGCAGAACTATAAAGATGAAACATTGCTTGGAAGTGGGGTACAATTATCTATTTTAGCCGAGTTCCAACATGTAGCTTTTTTAGTGTCCTTTGTCAAGCTGCAATACTTTACCTGTTTGGTAAAAGCTTCACAGATGTAGCCCCCCCTATAGTATACACTGGAGCACCTGTGTGGCCCCCTAATAAAAATGGTGTTCTTGTGTCCCACACTAGTGCTCCAGTGTCCAGATGTGAAAACAGCTGCTCAGTGTCCTCTCCTTACACAGAATCTAGTTTGCATTTCATTCTAGTAACAAAGCCATCTACACAACCCAATTCTTTGAAGACAAGTATAGGGCGTCAAAATGGTGGCCAAATGCATATGGCCTAAACAATGGTATTTTATCGTCCGAAATAACAATGTGTGATCCGAACGAATAATGTGCCCATGAACATGAAAGTTGCCATTTTAAACTGTACAACAGTTCCTAAAAGCACATGGAGCAGCACGAACGTAATAAACATAAAGAATAGGAACACAGCACAACTACTTACTTTTTTGCAGCACTCTCCGGATCTTTCTGTACTGTTCATGTTCTCATAATTTCAGGTCCGACCACCGCTTCCTGAGCTGATCTTTCGATCGTCGTACCCCGAATTTCCGGTGCAGACTCCTGACCACTTTCGCCATGATCTTGGCCTTTCGGACATTGGGGCAAGGCCCATACTTTCCATCATAGTCGGCCTTCTTCAGGATAACCACCATCTCCAACATCTCCCCAAAGGACATATTTGAGTCCTTTAATCTCCTTCTGGATCGGGACTTTTCAGGCTCTGGCCTTTCCTCCTCCTCCTCGTTGCTACAATTAGCATGATCCTGCTGTCTATCCGCCATGTGCTCTTCCCCCACTGCGCCGAATGAAAAGGGGCGGGGAATAGACTAGAAAGAACATCAGGGGCGGGCGGAGTTATACGCATGCGCAGTGTGTATAAATCGTAACACGCGCGTCTTACGTACGATCTGTGAGCGGAGGAAGGAGCATCGGAGACGCCGATCGTGCTAACGAAGGTAGGATCTAAACTTGGGCCTATACTGCTTCGAAATGGAAGCCTATATTGTACCAAGATTAGGGGAGTTTGGCCTGACATTAGGCTTTGTCTTGTGTTGTGTCTTACAGAGAAAATGAATGGGTTCAACGACCACAATTTCCTGCCCCTGTTCATAGACAAGTACAGGGAGCTGCCCTGTCTGTGGCAAGTGAGACACCCCCACTATAATCACAAACAGAAGAGGCAGGCAGCGCTGGAGAAACTGCTGGAGTTGGTGAAGCCGGTGGTCCCCACAGCAACCATCCCTTATTTGAAAGCTAAAATTGGTGGCCTGAGGAGCACTTATCTTAGGGAGCGCAAGAAGGTCACAGATTCCCAGAGGTCCGGAGCTGCAGCAGATGACATTTATGTCCCCAGGCTGTGGTACTACGAGAGACTGCGATTTCTGTCAGACCACACTGAAGTCAGGGAATCCCTCTCCACTCTTCCTTCCACGCTTCCTTCCATCCCAGCTGAGGCTTCCGATGTCCAACCTGGGCCTTCCAGCCAGGAAGAAGTGGAGGAGCCCAGCTGGAGTCAGGTATAGCATTCTTCTACAGATTTCTGGTCAATAAATAAATGATGTTTATTAGATGTTATTATTGATCACTAATTGCTGATTAAAAAAAGTGCTTTACATATCAATAGACAGTAGTGGGCACCCAAAATTGGGAAAAGAATGAAAACTGCTGGGCTCAGAAGGATAGTCTGTTATATTTGTTAACATTCAATTTGCAGCAGTCAGGAGGTGAAAATTGTGTGTGATTGATGAATAAAAAACTAAAACTATGTCCCTTTTTCATACACAGGAAGACCTCAGCCAGGAGGAGGTTGTGGAATGTGGCAGTCAGGAGGAGGCGGGGATTAGTGGCAGCCAGGAGGAGGCGGGGCTAAGTGTCAGCCAAGAGAAGCCAGGGACAAGTCGCAGCCTGACTGAGTCTCAGGTCCCTCCCCTCCGCCTGCCATATAAACGAGCCAGGAAGGCCACTCCGAGTCCCGTGCAGGATTCAGCGTACAGGCTGATCCAGGAGGCTTCGGCGTCCCTCCGAGCCTTCCCCAGTCCTGAAGAGGCCTTTGCCTGCATGGCTGCCACAAAATTGCAGGGCATGCAGGAGGGTCAACGCAAGATCTCTGAGGACCTGATTTATAAAGTCCTTCGTAAGGGGGAGAGTGGGGAACTGACACACAAGACGGATGTCATTGAGATCGACGATCCTCCTCCTCCTCCTCCTCCTGCTGCCACAACTCCACCACCACAGCCAAAGGCTGGAAGGAAGCGTGGAAAGAAGACCTGAGAGTGATTGCCCTGGGTTCAGTCTGGTCTGACAGAAGCTGCAGTCTCTCGTATGACCACAGCCTGGGGACACAGATGTCATCTGCTGCTTTCCGGATCTCTGGGACTTCTGGACCAGACTGCCCTCCCTTATGATATGGACTCCTCAGGCCACCAATTTTGCTTTTAAATAGTTGATGTCTGCCCCGGGGGTCCAAGGCTTCGCCCACTTCTGCAGTTTCTCCAGCGTTGCCTCCCTCTTTGTTTAGTTGTGAGCCCTTAATAAAATTTTTTTGGGTAAATTCTACTCTCCTGTGTGTGTTTTCATCCAAAAAGGACAGTTTGTTGGTGACGATTCAGGTCCATTTCTAAAGTACAATGTGAAATTAACAAGGGACAACAACACCAAACAATCTCCTACAGATTAAATAGAACAACATATTAGTGGTGTTGTGGGAACTTGTCACAAAAAACACACAAACATTTTCGGGAATACAAATCAAAATCACCAAAAAATAAAAAATAAAAAAGAGAAACACAAAAAAAGAATCTACATTAAAGTCCAAAAAAAAAAAAAAATGTTGTTGTCAGATGTGAGAAATCAAAATATATTGAGGGAATCCCGATAAATAGTAACGAAATAAATTTGTGAGAAGTGTGTGTGAATATGAGCAGCAAAACTACTTAATTTTTGTCACATTATAAAGAAGAAGAGAGTGCGCTGTATTAAACCATTTTGAACATTGCAGCGTGACGAAAGTGCTGTATCCATTCTGAACGCTAAGTTTACCAGAACGAGCTGTCCCGTGTCGGAATTTCTTCTGAGCATGCGTGGCACTTTGTGCGTCGGAACAGGCCACACACGGTCGGAATTGACGCGATCGGATTTTGTTGTCGGAAAATTTTATCTCCTGCTCTCCAACTTTGTGTGTCGGAAAATCCGATGGAAAATGTCCGATGGCGCCCACACACGGTCGGAATTTCCGACAACACGCTCCGATTGGACATTGTCCATCGGAAAATCCAACCGTGTGTACGGGGCATTAGAGTGGCTATGGGCTGCCAAGAAACCATCAAACCAAATCTACTCTTGCATGCAAAGGCATAAGGTCTAGTCGAAGTTTGTTCAAAATAACTGTTGTCCATGGAAAGGTTGTAGAATACATGCCTTTAACTCTTATGTAACAGTTCTAGAAAAGGAATATCTGTATTGGTTGAATCATTTTCAAATGCCTGGTCATCCGCTATTGACTTTCACAAATTATACTTAAACTGACCCTACGGTCTAATCAGAAAGGTAAGTATTCAACCTTGTCTTTTACAGGTTGCTCGCATTTACATTTTTATACAGCAGTGACAAGTTAATATTAATATCAAGCTATGTTAGCAGTCTTCCTGAAATGAATAAAAAGCACAATAGAAGGGCTAAAATATTTACCTTCCTGGAGAAAAGACTGCGTTAGTTTCCCTTCAGTGTAACCACAAGTCTGAAGGACTAGACAGTTGGACACTTCTACTAAGGACATAGCAAGAAGATCATGTTATCAAACACCTTGGCCTTTAGACATTTGTCCAATACTAAAGGGATCCTTGAGCAGCATTTTCTCCAATAAACATAAGTACCGTATTTATCAGCGTATAACACGCACTTTTTTCCCCTTAAAATCAGGGGAAAATCGTGGGTGCGTGTTATACGCCAATCCCCGCTAATTGTGATCTATCGGCGGCGACTGACCACTGGGGAAAAGCTGCACTGACCACTGGGGCAAAGCTGCACTGACAAGGCTGCACTGACAAGGCTGCACTGGGGCAAAGCTGCACTGACAAGACTGCACTGGGGCAAAGCTGCACTGACAAGGCTGCAATGGACACTGGGGCAAGTCTGCACTGACACTGAAAAGGCTGCAATGACACTAACAAGGCTGCAGATGGACACGATAAGGCTGCATTGATGGGCATTTTAATGTAAGCTTTTTCCTTAAACTTCCCTCCTAAAAGTTTTTTTCCTTAAAATTCTCTCCTAAACTTGGGGTGTGTGTTATATGCCGGCGCGTGTTATACGCCGATAAATACGGTATTTAAGCCTTCTATAACACTATTGTATTACAAGCAAAAGGGCTTCCTTATGAACAAAAGAGAATGAGAAAGAATAGTTTATAAGCAGGTAAGGAAAAAACAGGGAGGGGGAGGCGCCGACCTGAGTGTAGTATTAAAATGATGACTTTAATAGGATAAGATTAAAAACACTTACAAGATGATAGAAGATTCATGCTCGTCAAAGTAAAGTGCAGTCCTGGCATTCCACATGGCTCTGTGGGTCCCACCGTTGTTCTGGATAGCTGGAAAGCTGGAAAGGATTGAGTGGCTGGCTGGATTGGATCACAGTGTTTCTCCAGGAGCAAAGGAACCAAGCAGCTCCACACAGACCAGCATGGACTGTGGAACAGGAAGTGATGTCACCGGCGTCTGATGTCTACACGCTCAGAGCTGACTGCTCCTTCTATTGACCTCGAGAGCAGTCAGCTCCAAGCGCGTAACCTTTCATCACTGCAGCCCTGATTGACAAGATTCCAGCCCTGCCTAGGTCCAATCAGACGCCGGTGACATCACTTCCTGTTCCACAGTCCAGCTGGTCTGTGTGGAGCTGCTTGGTTCCTTTGCTCCTGGAGAAACACTGTGATCCATTCCAGCCAGCCGCAAAATCCTTTCCAGCTATCCGGAACAGCGGTGGGACCCACAGAGCCATGTGGAATGCCAGGACTGCACTTTACTTTGACGAGCATGCATCTTCTATCATCTTGTAAGTGTTTTTAATCTTATTCTATTAAAGTCATCATTTTAATACTACACTCAGGTCGGAACCTCCCCCTCCCTGTTTTTTCCTTACATGTCTTGCAGAGTTCTGCACACACTCTGAAGGATGGCTGCCTTCCTTTTTAACCCTTAATACCCCTTTCTATGGCTACATCACCATCCAGCTATTACAGCCACAGACTATACCCCTAAGGATTACTCCATCTGGAGCGCCAGATAAACACTGACCATAAGCAGGTAGACTGTGCTCCTTATATACACCTCAGTCTTTTAAGAGAAAGTATAATTGTTTGGGGTTAAATGTGACACCAGATTCATAAATGAATATATATTTGGTGAAAGTGAAAGCACAACAGAAGCCGTTGGCCTTCAGATTCTCTCTCTCATTGAAAGTTTGTAGGGCTTCATTGGAACATTGCAGGCAGGGAGGGACTGTCAGAAACCATGAAATCAGACCGAGGCAGAAGTACAGTTAAATCACACTTGTTTAATAATAAAAGTAAAAAGAACAAACGTAGTCAAAAACATAGCCAAAGTTCAGTAACCGGAACGGATAGCCAGAAGTCAGGGATCAATGTAGTGGAACAGCAAGCAGGACATGGAGCCAGAAGGGATGTCAGCAAAGCAAGTCTTTAAACAGGAATGCAAGAGATGTGTCTGTGATGTTGACCAAGGTGAAGGCAGAGATCATCTGGGCTGAACGGCTTAAGTAGGCAGGACTGACGAGCAGGATATCAT
Source organism: Aquarana catesbeiana (assembly GCF_042186555.1). Classification (NCBI taxonomy): domain Eukaryota; kingdom Metazoa; phylum Chordata; class Amphibia; order Anura; family Ranidae; genus Aquarana; species Aquarana catesbeiana. Next base: position 280,298,551 of record NC_133330.1, read on the forward strand.
CAACAGCTGAGTAACTGTGGAGAGATAGAAGCTGGCAATTAGCCAACAGATGAGCGGCCAGCTCTGAGAGCTGAGCCCAGCCATGACAGGGATCTTGTCTGGCTCATTTAGTTGTTTGCATACATTTCAGCTTGAGTTATTGAGCCCTGTAAACAACAGGATTTTTTTCAGTAGTGCTCACAAGAATTGAGTATAACATGAATAATAGGCGAACATTATACCTGTTGACTGTAAATGTAAACATTAAAAATTCCAATGAACATTTCACATTTACCTTACATTTTTTAAAACATCGCTTATAATATTGAAGAAAATATATACAATGCCACTGTATATCCCCTTTGAGGCAGTATCAAACCCAAAAACAGACATTTATTATATTCCAGCTTACTAATTTTTAAATGTGATGGATGTACTAGTTCGTTTTTAGACTTTCTTTCTTCCATTTTCATCTGGTAATCCAGCCAGGAAGTCTGTTTTTCACAGCACAAACTCTCCAGCAGAATGTATCAGTTTACATGGATGAGAAAAACCCCTTAACACTGGCAGGCATGAATAAACTGATCAGATTTTATTTAGTCATGCAAAATCTTTATCCCAAAAGGAAAAAAATACTGTTTGCTGTAACAGCTTATAGAGTGTGAGCTGAGTTTGGCTTCAATTTGTTAGTGATCCTAAATCTGCGAATACATTTACTACCACCCCCCCCCCCCACCCCACCCCACCCCAGATTGACAATGCTGCTGTCTGCTGTGCCTCCTATTCTTGTTCCTCCAGAGTTTGAGGAAAAAAGCTATTGCTTACAGAGCTCAATGACTCATCAGCAGTAACTCTGCGCAGTGATTCCTCCTTTATTTCAAAGATTAGATCTAAAATGTAGAGCCCATTCACACCTATACATTTAAAGGATACGTTTACCTTTGTAAAAAAAAAAAAATGTAGTTCTTTTTGCAGGTAAAAAAATCTGCATTTATATTATTTTTTATTTTATTTAGGAGCCTGCAGAGGATTGCACACAGGATCAGCTCAGCAGATCAGAGGTGCAATCTCAGGCTCCTGCAGACTGCTTGTACCTCGTATGGGCAGGCAGTTAAAGAATAACAGGAAGCATCAATGAACTACCTAGAGCGCTCATCAGCACCCTGGTAGTTCATCGAAAACTATAGGCCATCAGCTGCAATGGCTGATCGTAGTTGTTGTTCCCCCATTCACAGAACTTGGTGAATGAATGACTTGGCCAGGTGGGCGGAGCCCTACATGGCTGTGTTTTTTTAAATTGTGACAGTGGGTACAGGGAGAATAGCCCTGGCCCGCTGTCACAACTGGGACTTTTGGGTGCGGGGTTGGCTGCATCTGTAACATGTTACATGTTACACCCTGGATATGGGTGTAACATGCAACATGTTATAGAAGGTGAATTTATTCTTTAAAGTGCACATGTTTTAATGCATGTCAGCCCATGTACACAGGTTAGGTATTGTGTTCCATAATGTAAATTGTGTGATCTGTGTGATGCGTTACTGTTTTCCATTTTTTGATCCATGGACAAAGTTTTAGAGCCTACTGTTGACAATGGCAGTGAGTGAAACATAATTATACAAGCAACAATTTAACCACTTCCAGAAAGCCCACCGCACATATACCACAGAAGGGCTGTACCTGTACGTCGTTTCGTGCATGAGATACTGAGCATGTGGACGCACCCGCAGCATGCTGGGGAAGCATGAGCGTGGGTCCCGCGGACTAAATGTCTGCCTGCCACTGGCAATCGCTCCACAGAGGGGCAAAATGGGGGTCTAAACAAGGCGGATCCCCGTTCTGACCCGGTACAACACTGAGATTGGCTGTTCCTAGTAATCAGGAACAGCAATCTCTGTGTTGTCCCAGTGAGCCCATCCCCCACACAGTTAAAACTAGGGTTGTCCCGATACCGATACTAGTATCGGCATCAGGACCGTTACTGAGCATTTGCGCGAGTACTTGTACTCGCACAAATGCTCCCGATGCCAGATCCGATACCTGGGAGAGGAATAAAGCGACTCGGCGCAACCGGAAGTCAGCGGACGGAACACTGGAAGTGATGCTCTGTGTTGACGTCAGTGCTTGGACATCCCGACGCCCATCTTGGTACACCCTGCACTCGGCTGCAGTAAGCCAGCAGCAGACTTCTTATTACACCCAGCCCATATAGTTTGGGCTAGGTGTAACAAGATGGCCGCTGCTGCTTTTAATGAGGCCAAGTGCAGGGAGTACAAACATGGGCGTTGCAGCAGCCTTTCCTCATGGCATGACAGTGTCACTACACCTGCCCATCAGTGCCCATAAATGCCACCTATCAGTGTCCAATGCCCATAAGTGCCGCCTATCAGTGCCAGCCACCTGTCAGTGCCATCTATCAGTGCCAGCCACCTGTCAGTGCCATCTATCAGTGCCAGCCACCTGTCAGTGCCATCTATCAGTGCCAGCTACCTGTCAGTGCCATCTATCAGTGCCAGCGTCATCTGTAAATGCCATCTATCAGTGCCAGCCATCTATCAGTGCCACCTATCAGTGCCATCGCCACCTGTCAGTGCCAACTATCAGTGCCATCGTCACCTGTCAATGCCATCTATCAGTGCCAGCTACCTGTCAGTGCCACCTATCAGTGCCAGCCACCTGTCAGTGCCACCTATCAGTGCCATCTGTCAGTGGTGCATATCAGTGCCACCTAATCCTATCAGTGTTCATCGGTGCTGCATATCAGTGCCACCTAATCTGTATTGTGCTTTGGAAACTGTCACATAACATTAAAAAAAAGTATCGGTAATCGGTATCGGCGAGTAGATGAAAAAAGTAACAGTATTTGTACTCGGTCTTAGAAAAGTGGTATCGGGACAACCCTAGTTAAAACACAAACTAAGGGAACACAGTTAACCCTTTGATCGCCCCTAATGTTAACCCCTTCCCTGCCAGTGTCATTTATACAGTGATCAGTGCATTTTTTTTATCACTGACCACTGTATTGGTGTCACTGGTCCCCAAAAAGTGTCCCTAAATCTATCCCCTATTTTGTAGATACTATAACTTTTGCTCAAACCAATCTATATACGCTTATTGGGATTTTTTTTACCAAAAATATGTGGAAGAATACACATTGGCCTAAACTTAGGAATACATTTGTTTTTTTACTTTTTTGGGGGGGATATGTATTATAGCAGAAAGTAAAAAAAAAATATTTTTATCTTTCAAAATTGTTGGTCTTTTTTTGTTTATAGCGCAAAAAATAAAAACCGCAGAGCTGATCAAATACCACCAAAATAAAACTATATTTGTGGGAAAAAAAGGACATCAACTTTTTTTAAGTACAGCGTCGCATGACCACGCAATTGTCAGTTAAAGCGACGCAGTGCCATATTGCAAAAAATTACCTGGTCATTAAGGGAGTAAATCCTTCCGGGGCTGAAGTGATTAACTTGCAAAAAACCCAACAAAATAAAAACTGTTAAAAAAATTAATGAATTGCACATACCATCAAAGTTTCCATTTAAATATACAATTGTGTACTTTAGTAGAAGTTCTTAAACAAAGAGTGTTTTTTTTGGGGGGGAAGGGGGTACCCGACCCTTTGTGCACCCCCCCTTTCTTTCTTCTTCACCACTCCATAAAGCATAAAGTACACCCCACCAGTATTTTTCTGGAAAAAAAACAACTATTTCTTCATGCAATATTCGGAGCAGTATGGCAATGTCATGGAGCCTTCTTCCTCTGATCTATGAGCCTCTCACAGTCCACATGCACTGTGAGCCTAGGCTGCATGATGTTACACTCCCTGCAAGTGTATCCATGACAGCCTAGGCTCACAGGAAGTCCGTTAAGTGATGCTGCCTGTTACTCAAACCAGCAAAGCAGACCCTCTGCCGGGGACTGTGTTGGATTGAAGGTGAGGATTTCAGCAAAGCTGCTTTTTCATTTTGAAACCTCCAGAGTAAGATATTTTAAAATAAATGTGGAATCTAGAGTTCTACTTTCAGCTAGTTGTCCTTGAAGACTCTTCAACAAGTCCAATCATACAAAAAACATAAGCACTATAATACAGCAGGAGGAACATGGCTTTGCAGCTTGTATATTTTGTACTCATCTCACCTGTCAATAAAGCTTTCACACCTATTCTCTCTGCACTGGCTCTGTGCCTGATCTAAGTTTATGCACTAGGCAATTAGTAGTTGTTCATTATATAAATGGGTCATTTACAGTAGCAGGAAGTATTGATTGCAGCGCGTTAATACATGAGCTAGTTTATGTTGTGTGCACTTGCTGATAACTTCATAATATATTTCATCCTTTCCAGTGACAAGTTATTTTGAATTGGGCCAAACCTCCATATTAAGATATAACAAAGTAGATAATAAAGTTGCATCCATATTAAACCTTGTGAATAAAAACTGGAGGGAAGGAAAGAAGAGCTATTGCTCACGCTAATCAGATTCTGCCGGTCATTTGTCATGGCAGGCTGGACATGGTGGCTATAATAAGTTTATTATGTTTACTTAGCACCATTTTTTATCAATGTAATCCTGTGCCTATTAGAAGCAAATGTGTGTACTTTACGAGCATACTGGTCAATAATTGGTGCTGGTAATTAAATATAGGTGAAAAATGATGGATTGTTGCTAAACAAAGAGGGCTACGTTTTTAAAAATCAATATCCTTCTAAAATTCAACCAATCCAAAAACCCATATCTGCTCCAGTATCCGATTGTAGCAAGCTTGTATGACCTACTGGTAGAGGGAACGACCTGTTATAATGACCTAATAAATCTCTTTTAAAATACTGGTCTTCTAAGTCAATAGGGTCAATGCTGTGGAAGTTTCATATCTCTTTTAAACATTCCTTTAAAAGTTAACTGTACTCCTAAAGCACATCTACTCGAAAAAAAATTGAAGCACAAAAATTGAATATGTTGCAATTTACAAGTCCATTGATGCGGTAGTTGGATGGGCATGGATAACAGGCAGGAAGGCACAACCTAAATAAAATAATACACAGGACACCGGGCTTGGATAAATAATTTGGCCACGCCCGTTTATTGTTGGTTTTAAAAGATAAGACAAAATGCATAAACAACTCAATAACCTTTAAATAATAATAATAATACTCAAAGCAGCTTAGCCACAACGGCTCAAGCTGTATCATAAATATTTGCACACTTTTTTAAACTTCCCAAAGCACTTTGATTTTAAAACACACTTTGACCTAGTCCTTACCAACTCACTATAATATTTTCAGAAGAAAAACTGTCCCCCTTGTCTCCAAGGTGACACCACCACATAATAACGGCCATGACATATAAGAAAGGGGCAGGAGGGCGGGGTGCACCACAGCTGTGCCTTCTGAGGCCAATGAGCCCTCAGACATGGAACCCTCTTTATATAGACCTGCTCAGGGGTTCTGGAGCATTCTGAGGGATGTCACATGACCTGTACCCCAATAGGTCACCTGACCTCACCTCACCACTTTATACCTAACTAAGGCTTCACTGTGTGCCCCAGGCCTCCTACTGTCATCCCATGAGGAAAGGGGGTTCCTAGAAACCCCTTTCCTACCATTTGTTTTCCTTTTTAACCACTTTAGCCCCGGAAGAATTTACCCCCTTAATGACCAGGCCATTTTTTGCGATACGGCACTGCGTCACTTTAACTGACAATTGCGCGGTCATGCGAATTTGTACATAAACAAAATGTACGTCCTTTTTTCCCACAAATAGAGCTTTCTTTTGGTGTTCTTTTCATCACCTCTGCGGTTTTTATTTTTTGCATTATAATACAATATTTTTTACTTTTTGCTATATTAAATACCCCCCCCCTAAATGTAAAAAATGAATTTCTTCATCAGTTTAGGCCAATATGTATTCTTCTACATGATTTTGGTAATAAAAAATTGCAATAAGCTTATATTGATTGGTTTACGCAAAATTTATAGTGTCTACAAAATAGGGGATAAACTTATGGCATTTTTAGTATTTTTTTTTTTTTTTTGCTAGTAATAGTGGTGATCAGTGATTTTTAGCAAGACTGCAACATTGCAACGGACAGATCAGACACTTTTGACACTTTTTTGGGGACCACTGACTTTTATACAGTGATCAGAGTTAAAAATAGCCACTGATTACTGTATAAATGTCACTGGAGGGGAAAGGGTTAACACTAGGGGGAGATAAAGGGGTTAAGTGTTCCCTAAGGAGGTGTTTCTAACTGTGGGGGTAGTGTAGTGACAGGGAGTAGAGAGAGGAGAGATGCCTGAGAGGAGATATTATAGTGATATACAAATACAGTGGGGACGGAAAGTATTCAGACCCCCTTACATTTTTCTCTCTTTGTTATATTGCAGCCATTTGCTAAAATTAAGTTCATTTTTTTTCCTCATTGATGTACACACAGCACCCCGTATTGACAGAAAAACACAGAATTGTTGACATTTTTGCAGATTTATTAAAAAAGAAAAACTGAAATATCACATGGTCCTAAGTATTCAGACCCTTTGCTGTGACACTCATATATTTAACTCAGGTGCTGTCCATTTCTTCTGATCATCCTTGAGATGGTTCTACACCTTTATTTGAGTCCAGCTGTGTTTGATTATACTGATTGGACTTGATTAGGAAAGCCAAACACCTATCTATATAAGACCTTACAGCTCACAGTGCATGTCCGAGCAAATGAGAGTCATGAGGTCAAAGGAACTACCTGAAGAGCTCAGAGACAGAATTGTGGCAAGGCACAGATCTGGCCAAGGTTACAAAAAGATTTCTGCTGCACTTAAGGTTCCTAAGAGCACAGTGGCCTCCATAATCCTTAAATGGAAGTTGTTTGGGATGACCAGAACCCTTCCTAGAGCAGGCCATCTGGCCAAACTGAGCTATCGGGGGAGAAAAGCCTTGGGGAGAGAGGTCAAGAAGAACCCAAGGATCACTGTGGCTGAGCTCCAGAGATGCAGTCGGGAGATGGGAGAAAGTTGTAGAAAGTCAACCATCACTGCAGCCCTCCACCAGTCAGGGCTTTATGGCAGAGTGGCCCGACGGAAGCCTCTCCACAGTGCAAGACACATGAAAGCCCGCATGGAGTTTACTAAAAAAACACCTGAAGGACTCCAAGATGGTGAGAAATAAGATTCTCTGGTCTGATGAGACCAAGATAGAACTTTTTGGCCTTAATTCTAAGCGGTATGTGTGGAGAAAACCAGGCACTGCTCATCACCTGTCCAATACAGTCCCAACAGTGAAGCATGGTGGTGGCAGCATCATGCTGTGGGGGTAATTTTCAGATGCAGGGATGGGACGACTGGATGCAATCGAGGGAAAGATGAATGCGGTCAAGTACAGGGATATCCTAGACGAAAACCTTCTCCAGAATGCTCAGGACCTCAGACTGGGCCTAAGGTTTACCTTCCAACAAGACAATGACCCTAAGCACACAGCTAAAATAACGAAGGAGTGGCTTCACAACAACTCCGTGACTGTTCTTGAATGGCCCAGCCAGAGCCCTGACTTAAACCCAATTGAGCATCTCTGGAGAGACCTAAAAATGGCTGTCCACCAACGTTTACCATCCAACCTGACAGAACTGGAGAGGATCTGCAAGGAGGAATGGCAGAGGATCCCCAAATCCAGGTGTGAAAAACTTGTTGCATCTTTCCCAAAAAGACTCATGGCTGTATTAGATCAAAAGGGTGCTTCTACTAAATACTGAGCAAAGGGTCTGAATACTTAGGACCATGTGATATTTCAGTTTTTCTTTTTTAATAAATCTGCAAAAATTTCAACAATTCTGTTTTTCTGTCAATATGGGGTGCTGTGTGTACATTAATGAGGAAAAAATGAACTTAAATGATTTTAGCAAATGGCTGCAATATAACAAAGTAAAAAATTTAAGGGGGTCTGAATACTTTCCGTCCCCACTGTACCTCAACGGTGAACTCAGCATAGGAAGAAAACTATTCAGTCTCAGGGATTGTAAGAAGACAAGGGGCCACACAATGAGCCTGAAAGAGGAACAGTTTAACCTAAAGCTACGTACGGGTTTTTTTCACTGTCAGGGCAATAAGGATGTGGAACTCTCTAGCACAATTGGTGGTGTCAGTGGGGAATATTGATAGCTTTAAGACTCATGGACGTGCATCTTAGTGAACACAACATACAGGAATATGGGAAATGATTATCAACATTGACACACATATACCTACACAGGTTTAACTGGATGGACTAGTGACTTTATTCAACCTTACCTGCTATGAAACTATGAACCAGATATCAATACATTCGTTTATCAAAAACAGTGTCAAATATCACAGTAGCTTTATGTTGCCCTTTTTCCCTTTTATAATAAAAAATATTACACAAAAATGAAGTTTCATTACTCAGATGGATACATTCTATATATCAGTAATCGTTAATTTATGATCTGCCTGACTTTTTCTGCTCATCAGCTATCCTTATTATTAGTGTATTTTATGTATGGTCCAAGACAATTCCTCTTCTTTCAATGTGGACCAGGAAAGTCAAAAGGTTGGATACCCCTGATCTAAAACATTCATAACAATAAGCAAAAAAAAAAAAAAAAAAACGCTCCTATATATTTACAACCAATCTACTGTCCCCAAATATTTACCTACTGTAACTTGTCATAGAGATGATCAACGCCAGTCCCTGAACTTCTGTATTGTACAGGAGACCATGGACTCAGCCATAGACTCAGGCTCAGTTTGCTGGGATGAGAGATCAGGGGCATGGTTTTCTGGGTGCTGTGTGTTTAAATGGAAGCATGTGAGCATGGGTGCCTCCTTAGCAACTGGCTAGTTAGCCTTTTGTTAGAGGAGAGACTAAATGATTTGTCAACCCTGGTCCTTTAACCTTTCGAAATAAATACACAAAACTGCATGACATGGGTTTAAATGGCCATAACAGACCTTTTATTAACAAACGAATAAACAACATCAATTAAAACGATGCAATATTGCAACCAGGAACGGTCTTTGGATGTCCTAAAGGTACACTTTATAACTGTAATCGTCCATGTCCTCAGCCACACCCCGACCGGCTGAAAGGCATTACAACCTCACACCTTCTTACATTTTCCACCAGGGGACCTAGCTCCTGGGATAACCACCAATAACCAACCAGGTGAGAGAGCCAAATCCTAGATGGGCCCCGATTTTGTAACAATATACTTACACACTGACCCCCCCAAAGACCCCTGACCCACTAAACTGCTGTGACAATGACCCCCCCCCCCCTTTTTTTATGATAAGTACTTGCCTAATGGGATGTAGTGCCCCCAGACCCCCCGAGCAATTCCTATCAGCTGCTGCTGGGGCCACTGTGGACCCTTAACAGTACCAGGCTCTGACCTGGTCCAACAAAGCCTCCAGGTCGCTCATTTTGATTTTTTCTCTCCACAGGGGAACAGCAGTGGGAAGTTTCCTCCTCACCTAAACTTTCCAGAATGAACACCAAGCATCCCTTGCATGAACCACCCTTGCGGCTCCTTCCTGCCCATCTGACCTTCAGTCAATAAGGTAAGAACTACACCCCTTCACCACTAAATGACCAAGATTGAACCCTTCTCAGACCTGTTCCTCACTTTGGTTATGCCGACCCTCCATCCAATCTCTTCTCTGGGTCGTACTGCACTTGAACAAAATGTACTTAGCCTGAAAAGGACCCTAACGCAACCACTACATCTAAGGTCAGGTAAGCTGCAATACATTACATTTTTGTTTTTTTGGATTTAGATACACTTTCCAAGAGATGTGACCCCAATTATCTTTTTCTTCCCAAGCAGACTGTAAGCTGTATGCTAATTAAATGACTGCACAGTCTAATATTATCAACTATATAAGGGAATTTTATTATTTACTGGTGATATAATAAAGATCATTCAGTAGAGCTAGCATTATGTGTTCGCATTGTATTTTTCCACATGTGGCCACAGTGATTTTTACTTTCTGCTTTTTGTACCCAGCCTATATATTATTTGATAACAGGCATGAAAGAGAGTCCTGAGTGCCTTCACCAGCTCATAATTTAAAGTAATTCAGTGTGAATAGAGCCTTCAGATTTTTTCTTCATATCCAGACAGCACACAAAAAGAGATTGTTCATATACAGTGCATAAAATGACAGAAATAAATATATACATACTGTGAGCAGATGAATTACCAGCATGGAACAGAGCACATGGCACACTGACACGTGTCTAAAGCTTCTAACGAGATCTGAACATATAGATATATATAGAGCCAGGGATATAAGATTATTCAGCTGGCAGTGGGGCGCTGGAATGTAGATATGAACTGTAGTCTAATTCCTTGAGATCAAGGCTACCAGCTAACGGTGGGGCAATGGCTGGTACAGAGCATGCTAATTAGAAGATTTGTGTGCCAGGACCAGCATGGCAGGATTTGCAGTTTTGCATTATTAAAGTTCACTGGCAGATATCTGTGCCTGGCTAACAGAACGATAGGAGATGTTGTATGGTAGGCTTAAGGAGATCGAATGAGCTGACTTGAAGAATTCAGCACCCAGGAGAGTACTGAACTGTGCGTTCTCTTTGTACTGTTATAGATACAGTGAGGTGGAAAGTCTGCAGCATCTGTTGTGTATCAGAAATAGTCTAACAAGCATTAGGCAAATCAGGCACTTGCCTGAGGGTGCCTCGGAAATTTTGGCGAGCGCCAGACTTGTCTCTGCCACAGCTAAATGCTAGAATGTAAATATGTTTCCAGTAAATGACTTGAAAGCTGTGTGTTTGTGTAGATCTGGCCTGTTGTACTGTGACATTGGGACAATAAGAAATCTTAAAGGAATACTTCACCACCAGTAAAAAAAAAAAAAAAAAAATATATATATATATATATATATATATATATATATATATATATATATATATATATATATATATATATATATATATATATATATATATATATACAGTATCTCACAAAGTTGAGTACAGCCCTCACATTTTTGTAAATATTTTATTGTAACTTTTCATGTGACAACACTGAAGAAATGACACTTTGCAACAATGTAAAGTAGTGAGTATACAGCTTGTATAACAGTGTAAATTTGCTGCCCCCTCAAAATAACTCAACACACAGCCATTAATGTCTAAACCGCTGGCAACAAAAGTGAGTACACCCCTAAGTGAAAATGTCCAAATTGGGCTCAATTAGCCATTTTCCCTCCTCTGTGTCATATGACTCGTTAGTGTTACAAGGTCTCAGGTGTGAATGAGGAGCAGGTGTGTTAAATTTGGTGTTATCGCTCTCACTTTCTCATACTAGTCAATGGAAGTTCAACATGGCACCTCATGGCAAAGAACTCACTAAGGATCTGAAAAAAAGAATTGTTGCTCTACATAAAGATGGCCTAGGCAATAAGAAGATTGCCAAGACCATGAAACTGAGCTGCAGCACGGTGGCCAAGACCATACAGCACTTTAACAGGACAGGTTCCACTCAGAATAGGCCTTGCCATGGTCGACCAAAGAAGTTGAGTGCACATACTCAGCATCATATCCAGAGGTTGTCTTTGGGAAATAGACGTATGAGTGCTGCCAGCATTGCTGCAGAGGTTGAAGGGATGGGGGGTCAGCCAGTCAGTGCTCAGACCATAGGCCACACACTGCATCAAATTGGTCTGCATGGCTGTCGTCCCAGAAGGAAGCCTCTTCTAAAGATGATGCACAAGAAAGCCTGCAGTTTGCTGAAGACAAGCAGACTAAGGACATGGCTTACTGGAACCATGTCATGTGGTCTGATGAGACCAAGATAAACATATTTGGTTCGGATGGTATCAAGCGTGTGTGGCGGCAACCAGGTGAGGAGTACAAAGACAAGTGTGAATTTCCTACAGTGAAGCATGGTGGTGGGAGTGTCATGGTTTGGGGCTGCATGAGTGCTGCTGGCACTGGAGAGCTACAGTTTATTGAGGGATCCATGAATGCCAACATTTACTGTGACATACTGAAGCAGAGCATGATCCCCTCCCTTCGGAGACTGGGCCGCAGGGCAGTATTCCAACATGATAACGACTCCAAACACACTTCCATGATGACTACTGCCTTGCTAAAGTAGCTGAGGGTAAAGGTGATGGACTAGCCAAGCATGTCTCCCGACCTAAACCCTATTGAGCATCTGTGGGGTATCCTCAAAAGTTAGGTGGAGGAGCTCAAGGTCTCTAACATCCACCAGCTCCGTGATGTCGTCATGGAGGAGTGGAAGAGGACTCCAGAGGGAACCTGTGAAGCTCTGGTGAACTCCATGCCCAAGAGGGTTAAGGCAATGCTGGAAAGTAATGGTGGCCACACAAAATATTGATACTTTGTGCCCAATTTGGACATTTTCACCTAGGGGTGTATTCACTTTTGTTGCCATTGGTTTAGACATTAATGGCTGTGTGTTGAGTTATTTTATTGAGGGGACAGCAAATTTACACTGTTATACAAACTCTACACTCACTACTTTACATTGTAGCAAAGTGTCATTTCTTCAGTGTTATCACATGAAAAGATATAATAAAATATTTACAAAAATGGGAGGGGTGTACTCACTTTTGTGAGATACTGTATATATTATGTATAATGGCCATACTTGCCATATTGTTAGCCACTTGACCTCCGGAAGATTTAGTCCTCTTCATAACCAGACCATTTTTTGCGATATGGCACTTTAACTGACAATTCCGCAGTCATGCAATGCTGCACCCAAATAAAATTTATGTCCTTTTTTTCCCCACAAATAGAGCTTTCTTTGCATTTTTTTGAATACCGTATTTATCGGCGTATAACACGCACTTTTTTCCCCTTAAAATCAGGGTGCGTGTTATACGCCGATCCCCGCTAATTGTGAGCTATCGGCGGCGACTGACCACTGGGGAAAAGCTGCACTGACCACTGGGGCAAAGCTGCACTGACAAGGCTGCACTGACAAGGCTGCACTGGGGCAAAGCTGCACTGACAAGACTGCACTGGGGCAAAGCTGCACTGACAAGGCTGCAATGGGGCAAAGCTGCACTGACAAGACTGCACTGGGGCAAAGTTGCACTGACAAGGCTGCAATGGACACTGGGTCAAGGCTGCACTGACACTGAAAAGGCTGCAATGGACACTGGGGCAAGTCTGCACTGACACTGAAAAGGCTGCAATGACACTAACAAGGCTGCAGATGGACACGATAAGGCTGCATTGATCGCCGCCGACATTCACATAGCGAGTAGTTTTAAATATGGCGCCGCGGAGTTCGGAGGGACTTGGCGGAGCTGAACGAGCGCCGCCGAAATCGCAGAGCCGAGATACACATAGTCGAGTGTATTCGGCTCTTTCCGGCGCCGCTCACAGTCACGCCCAGTCCCGCCATTGGACCTATGTTATGTCCATCATAGGGCGGGACTGGGCGGGACTGTGAGCGGCGCCGGAAAGAGCCGAATACACTCGACTATGTGTATCTCGGCGGCGTTCGTTCAGTTCCGCCGGCGCCGAGTCCCTCCGAACTCCGCGGCGCCATATTTAAAACTACATGCAGCTATGTGTATGGCGGCGGCGGTAGGCATGGACACTGGGGGCAAGGCTGCACTGACCACTGGGGCAAAGCTGCACTGACAAGGCTGCACTGGGGCAAGGCTGCACTGACAAGGCTGCACTGGGGCAAGGCTGCACTGACAAGACTGCACTGACAAGGCTGCCCTGGGGCAAAGCTGCACTGACAAGGCTGCACTGGGGCAAAGCTGCACTGACAAGACTGCACTGGGGCAAAGCTGCACTGACAAGACTGCACTGGGGCAAAGCTGCACTGACAAGGCTGCACTGGGGCAAAGCTGCACTGACAAGACTGCACTGGGGCAAAGCTGCACAGACAAGACTGCACTGGGGCAAAGCTGCACTGACAAGGCTGCACTGGGGCAAAGCTGCACTGACAAGACTGCACTGGGGCAAAGCTGCACTGGGGCAAAGTTGCACTGACAAGACTGCAATGGACACTGGGTCAAGGCTGCATTGACACTGAAAAGGCTGCAATGACACTAACAAGGCTGCAGATGAACACTGATGAGGCTGCATTGATGGGCATTTTAATGTAAGTTTCTTTTCCTTAAACTTCCCTGCTAAAAGTTTTTTTCCTTAAAATTCTCTCCTAAACTTGGGGTGCGTGTTATACGCCGATAAATACGGTATTTTGCGCTATAAACAAAAACACCTGACAATTATGAAAAAAAAAAAACAATATTTTTAAATTTCTGTTAAAAAATATATATCTAATAAAAAAATCTAATTTCTTACAAGATTTCTCCAATGACATCAAACCTAAATCTATAGAACAAATAATGACAGAATATAAAATACAGAGCAACATGATCTTTACTTGTATACGCATATTACATTTCCTAAAGGCACACCCAATACCAACTATAAAAGCATCAGTCACAGCATGACACATTTACACAAATACTAAGCCTCATATAAAAGGAATATCAATATTCTATCATTTCTCCCAAGGTAAACAAGTATTCAAAAAAAAAACACAACAATTCGAAAATGGGAAACAGAATTGGGACCACTTTCTCAGACGCTCAATGGCAATATGCCATTGGGAATTGACGAGTAAAATAATAAATACATATAAATATAGTATATATATATACCCCTTTTATACTCGCTAAATACTATCCAGATAAGTCACCATTATGCTGGCGAACCTGCGGCCAAACAGGGAATCTGCTGCATACATTTTGGGACTGTCCGAGTATAAAAAGTCTATGGAACCAAATCTTTAAACAAATCTCCTTGATAACAGGAATTATAACCACTACTAACCCAGCAATGGCAATCCTCCACATACGAATAGAAAAGCTTCCTCCTCAATTCAGATCAGTTATAACCCACATGCTGCTCGAAACTCGTACCTTAATGCTTCGCAAATGGAAAGATAATTCATTCATAAATATTTCTGAAGTAATAAAATCTGTCCAACGTAACCATACTTTGAACGTCTCATTGCTATTAATTCTATGCATTGCAAAACATTTGATAAAAATTGGCAAATTTGGACAGAGAAATATAGTAACATATGAAGCCTACGCAGGAATATTAATATATATCAATAACCTCCTTGAATATTGACAATGAATATATAACATTACGTAATGTGTTTATTGATCTATCTTAATTTGCCTTACTGTACTTTTTATTAACTTGTTAACAACTATAAACTCAATATACATCTATTGAATAAAAAGAAACAAAAAAAAACAAAAAAAAAATTTCTTCTTAAATTTAGGCCTATATGTATTCTGCTACATATTTTTGGTAAACAAAAATCCCAAAAAGTGTATATTGATTAGTTTGCGCAAACGTTACAACATCTACAAACTAAGAAATATATATTGGTATTTTTTTTGTACTAGTAATGACGTTGATCAGCGACTTATAGGGTACTGTAATATTCCACGGACATTCGGACACTAACTAACTGACACTTTTGACACCTTGTCACCTTGAACCAGTGACACTGATACAGTGATCAGCACAAAAATATGCACTGTCACTGTGCTAATGACACTTTGACATTGGCTCCAGTCCTCAGCCACACACTGACAGTTGAGTCAACTCTCAGTCAGGAAGCAGGGTGGATCCCCCAAAAAATTGTCAGGATTCTTCCAGAGCCTAGCCTAGCTCTGCCTTGACAGCTGCAAGCCCACTGTTAAAGTGGTTGTGAAGTCAGAAGGTTTTTTTATCGTAATGCATTCTATGCATTACAATAATAAACCTTCTGTGTGCAGCAGCCACCCTCCTAGTACTTACCTGAACCCAATCTTCCTCCAGTGATGTCCACGAGTTCCTCGGCTGTATGGGACTCTCCTCCTGATTGGCTAAGAAACAGCAGTGGCGCCACTGGCTGCTGTGAATCAAAGTCAGTTAGCTAATCAGGAGAGAGAGGGGGCGGGGCAGAAATGGGGCTCTGTGTCTGAAAAGACACAGGGAGCTGTGACTCAGCACAGTGCCCCCATAGCAAGCTGATTGCTGTGGGGGCACTCGACGGGAGGGAGGGGCCAGGAGAGCCGAAGAGGGACCCAAGAAGAGGAGTATCCAGGCTGCCCTGTGCAAAACCATTACACAGAGCAGGTAAGTATAACATGTTTGCTATTTTAAGATAAAAAAAAAACACAAGACTTTACAATCACTTTAACTATTTGTCACCAGAGAACAAAAAAATATACTCCTAGGCCCCAAAGAGAAGAAGGGGCATACTTCTCTTTTAATGTTATTAAAGCTCCTCACGCAAACAGCTAAATAAACACTGAGCTGTTTTATCTGGCAAAGATTTTATATTTCTGTCCAACCAGTTTGGAGTTACCATAGCGCTGTCATACGGAACAGACCAGTCTAACTGAACAGGAGCATCAAAAACAATCTCCTGCGCTCAAATGTGCAATTCCGTGAATTCAATGGTGTCTCCACACTTTGCTGCCTGCTTAGGACTAAGGGTGTCCCACTATGCACAACCCGGAAAAATAATGGAAGGAGGGTGCACCAGCCTGGTACATTACCTTTAAACACCATCTATTGATTTATTAATTATACTCATTTTAAGTTTACAAGCACATCAATATAGTTATTCAAACTCCCAGATGCCATAGCTGTAGCATTTGTTCCCCTACATGGGATGTTGCTATCCAGGTCCAACATAGCTTACACGCTTCAAGGGGTAACCCCTTCTTCATCATATTGGACCTGGATGGCTTCTTCCCAAGTTGGGGAACAAGTGCTAGTTTTGGCACCTGGGACTCTGAATGATTATACTGATGCACTCGTGAACTCAATTGTTTGTAAGTATAATAATTGCTTTTATGAATCAATAAATGGTGCTTAAAGGAAAAGTATAGCCAAAGCTCTTTTGGCTGTACTTCTCCTATAGATCAAAGGAGTGATGTTTGTTTTGCACTCCTGTGACCTGTTTTCAGCAGACAGCAGGCTGAAGTCCTCTGTCTGCTGATGTCACAGAACTAGTCCAGACAAGATTGCAACACTGGGGTCGGGATCCGCCTACATGCCTGGACTGGCACCCAGCTCAACCTCTCAGCGAGCGGCAAATTGATCCTCCATGAAAAATGAAGAAAGCGATCTTCCTCTTCTATATTATCTTCTGTAAAAATTGACTAAAACAAAAAAATACATAACAGAAAACATATCAGGTAGAAAAGACTTGCTCTTTCTCTCCCTCTTGCAATTGCCAGTCATCCACAAAAAAAGGCCAGGATAGAAAACATAAATACAAAGCAATAATCAAACTGCCTGGCAATACTCTCTCACCCAGCAAAGATGTTGGTCCTTTCATAAACTTACCGAGTGCATCCAGTCCTTAAGGAGGATGCTAAAATTTCACCAATAAGGTTGTCTATTCAGTGTACATTACAGTGAAGGACAGCTCATAGCGTATACTCACATGTCTCCTACCGAGGAAGAGGAAATCAGATTTAGTAGAAGGAATATCTTCAGCACAGTGGCCAAGCTATCATTGTAACCCCGAAATGATCATGAGCTGGTGGGATCAGCTTCTGGTCATGTGACCACTGTAACAGCCAATCACTGTGCCGGGCAGTCTTTCCTGCCCCCCCCCCCCCCCCCGGTATTAAGACCCTTTTAAAGGAAAACCAGGGCTGGGTGGGAAGGGGTTAAAAAGTAAACAACTTCCCAGACATAAATCCAATTTAAATCACATCCAGCAGTGTTAATGCAGCGCCAATCGCAATGAGCGCCACTCAATGATGCTGCCCCACCAAACTCTAATCGCTAAATGACAGTTCCCCAGCTGTTGTGATAATGTAAATAGAGCAGCTGGGGATCCTGAGTGATGTCGACTAAATATTTGGTCAATTACATCACTGAAAATCCCAGTCTAAAGTTTAAGAACAGAACTATGACAGCAGGGTACTGTCATTTAGCGTCATACTTTTTTTTAATTAACTTTTTTCAGGGGTATATTGTACTGGTGTGCAGCTTCACATGCAGATTTAAGGCTTCCCCTAAGCAAAAGTTTTATTTTTTTGTTCTGGTACATAGCATTGGTCCCCCATAGCAGTGCCCAGCTACCTTTGTACTTTTTTAACAAAAGCTTGCAAATTGGCCTTAAAAAATGGTCAAAAAATAACAAGATCAGACTCCCATAGATTTCAAAAGGGTTTGCTATTGTTGCTATGTTTAGATGTCCAGCGAAATGTCCAGCGAACCAAACTGTGCTTGGTTTGCTGAGCACTATTTACCTGTGTTCCCCCCACTTTGTAGTGAGTTCATTTGGGGAGGGATTCATTTCTCTTTTTGATGTAAAGCTCTGTGTAATATATTGCATTTGTCTAAGCTGGAAAATAATTAAGAGTATGCAATTTGAAATAAAAGATTTTACAAGCAAACTTCAGGTTGCATGGATGACCTAGTTTTTAATTTCAGAACAGTGGAAGCTTAACTTTTGTATCCCTAGATAACATCTTGAGTTGAGGGTAATTAACTACTTTCTTCTCTTGACCTCATGAGCGATGTTACATTAGGCTTGCGCTTAGTCTTCCTACTCAGTCTAGCAAACATTTCCAGAAAATGCATCCTATTAAGGACATTAAATTAATTTTATAGAATACTTTGCATCAGTATCTCTTTGACTTTTTTAAAGCAAAGCTGTCACCTCAAAGATGTACAGTTTCACATTTACATACCTTTAAAGTTATTTTCTCATTTGTCTGCTTTAAAGTGTCTGCATGTAAAATATACAGTATATTTTAGCATGTCATACCTGGTTATGTTGGCTTTAGTCTCCATTTGAATTTCTCATTTTTGCTCTTTCAAGAACAATATTATTTCAGGCTGCTGTGAAACAGTTTGAATTAACCTCTTGCTTACTGGGCACTTAAACCCCCCTCCTATCCAGACCAATTTTCAGCTTTCAGCGCTGACGCACTTTGAATGACAATTGCGCGGTCATACAACATTGTACCCAAATTAAATTTTTATAATTTTTTCACCACAAATAGAGCTTTCTTTTGGTGGTATTTGATCAGCTCTGCAGTTTTTACTTTTTGTTAAAAAAATGTAAAAAACTTATTTATTTATTTTTTTAAATTTTTTATTTTTTGTTATAAAAAATTTAAAACAGGTAATTTTTCTCCTTCATTGATGTACGCTGATGAGGCGGCAGTGATGGACAGTGATGGGCACTGATAGGCGGCAGTGATGGGCACTGATGGGTGGTAGTAATGGGCACTAATGGGTGGCAGTGATGGGCAGCACTGCTAGGTGGCACTGATTGGCACTACAGGTGGGCATTGATAGCTGGCACTTGTGGGCATTGATAGGTGGCACTTGTGGGCATTGAGAGGTGGCACTTGTGGGCACTGTTAGGTGGCACTGTGGGTACTGTTAGGTGGCACTATTAGGTGGCACTGTTGAGGCAGATGTGCCTCTTCCACTTCGGGACCGATGTCCCTCACATCCGAGCCGGTGATCAGCTGATCACATGGTAAGGGGTCCCTTACTTAGATCGGTGATCACCCGAGTCTCAGTGACTCGGTGATCACAGCGCGCTCGGAGCGCGCCCTGCAGGGCGTGCACAGGGCGCATGCACAGGAATTCAGGTCCGTGCTGTGGCCGTCGGCCATAGCGCAGATGTGAAGTGGTTAAAGGTTGTCACTGCCTGTCCCTTCCTGTCTCCTGCACATTACTGTTGGCCAGTGAGACAGACATTCATGCTGATGGACCAATAGGAATGTTTGGGGGGAAGGGGGAGCAAGGTTCAACACTACCTGGATGTGTTGGAGTTTTGTCCACCAGCACAACCTGGGATTCAGCTGTATAAGAATGGTATAAGAAGCTGCTGTAGGTTTGCCTGTATTTTATGCCTGCAGCTGTGTGTCATCTGGGTGTCATTGAACTGGAATGTTCCTGGTCCAACAGCTGAAGTCTTACCTGTTGTGCCACGGGGGAGCTCTGGAGTTGTTGCAATGTTCTCCCAGCCTGATGCATTGCCTTGGACTCACTAGCCCCACCTGCGGCCAGCTACAGACAATGTACAATCAAGCAGCCCATAAATAGCAGCACTTCCTGTTACTCAGTGCCCGATTGTGTGGACTAGCTTTCTGGGTGTGTTGATAGCTCTGTGACTCTGATTACCGTGTATGAACTTCTGCCTAAATTCTTGACGACTCTCTAACCTGCTGATTTTGTACTTCACCGCCAGCTCGTGTTTGACCTCTGCCTGCCTGACCACTCTCTGGATTTCGATTGTGTACTGCTTTGCCTGCCTGACAACATTTTCGCTTGAATCCTCGGCACACAAGCTCCACTTCGGACACTACCTACCACAGGTACCTTATACTCTCACAGCTGTGACCTCTGGATAGACATGGCAGAAGGGTCTCTCTATCTCTCTATCGATGAGCTCTCAGCTCTCCACAAGACTGCCCCAAGCCCAGGGCTTCCTTCCCTTTTCTTTCCTGCTGCAACTCTCTGGTCTCCCGGGACTTGGAAGTCCTTGGCTTAATAGAAAGATTTCTCCATGGGACTACACTTCCCATAGTCCCAGGTTGTTCCCAGCAGTCCTCTTTCCTCCCAGGCTGCATAACAGGCACTCACAGTGTTGTATGCAACCTCTCTTCTTCACCCTCTGGCAGCCAATGAGAGGGAACACAGGCCAAAAAAACAAACAAAAATTCTCAGCTCACTTACCAGCCAGCCTGCAACAAATCAAATTGACCCTGTCTAATACTTCACACTAAAAACAGGGGGTTTAGTTTGCACACATTTACAAATATATGCGTAAGCTGCAGCAGCCATGTCACAGCATCCCCGTGTACTGCAGTCCTAACTCTATAATTTTCAGAGTCTTCCACATTGGAGCACATATATAATAATGGATAGATTAAGGTCAGTTCCAGTCCAATGCATCCCTGTGCCTTTAAGGAGGGGTGGGCTCCCTCCAATCATACCTGCCCTTAATTTATCCATTAGTATATGCTCACCGGTCACTTTATGTTTCAGTATTTTTATTGATTTAAAGCAAAAATATAGACAATCAGCACAGAATGATAAATGCCATTGGTTGCCATGAGTAAAATACCAGTACAACCTCAGTGTGATATTCAGTAAGATTGACCAAAAAGAGAGAATCTAAAGGGGTAAAACACATTTGAGGTCTCGTAGCAACAATATACCCAATATTCCTGCACTTCAAGAGTCTCGAGAGAGGCTAGCATGGATAGGAATTTGTAAGTGAGACTACCTATTGCCACCGAAGGTATCCCAAATGGTAAAATATACCCCAAATTGATTAAACCATACAACATCGGAATTGTTGTCTGTAACTCGGGGACAGATGATAAAGAACAAACATAAATGGGTATTGTGTATAATAATAATAATAGGAGGCCTGCTCCCTTGGGAAAAATTGAGTATTGCAATAGAAGCATCCAACATCTAACATAAGAGACAACCTACTAATTGACCAGAGAATCTGGAAATGGTTCCCGAAACTCTGAGGTAAGTGTAGTCAGTAAGGTGTTTGGAGAGGAACACGTTGATAGATAGGAAGAGAAGCAATGGAAGGTGAAGATGAGAGAACAGTAGAAGGGGGTGATACCTGTGCGGGAGACAGCTTGCAATATCAAGATACAATAAAATAGAAAGATATATGCCGGATTAAAGGGCAACTTTCATATAGGTAGCCCAGGGTTCCCAGGTCAGCTCAAATTTCTCAACAGAATTCTGTAGGATGCTTGTCATCTTTTCTTGTGACATTGTCCAAGATATTTTCCGCTTTGCCATACTAAATGATATAAAAGGGCTCTTCCATGCTCGAGCCATTGTAATTTTAGCTCTGATTAAGATAAACCTAATCAAATTTTGAGTAGATTTAGAAGTTTTAGCTATTCGTAGATTGAGAAGAGCTGTCTTGGGGTCCTGGGGTACCGAAACTCCAGTTATCTTGCGGATTAAATTAAATACCATGGATTTTTGTTCGAAGGATGTTGGCTCAAACTTGTCTTGCATACACACGGTCACACAAATGTTGGCCAAAAATTCAGAACTTGAGAACGCGGTGACATACAACACGTACGACAAGTCGATAAAAAGGAAGTTCAATAGCCAGTGCGGCTCCTTCTGCTTGATTCAGAGCATGCGTGAACTTTTGTGAGACGGACTTGTGTACACACAATCTGACTTTTCAACAACAAGTTTTGTTGGCGTAAAATTTGAGAACCTGCTATCAAACATTTGTTGGCGGAAATTCAGACAGCAAATGTTCGATGGAGCAAACACACATTCGGAATTTCCGACAACAAGCTCACATCCAACATTTCCCGTCGGAAAATCCGACCGTGTGTATGCGGCAAAAGATTTGATTCCAGAACCCTCTGATTCTGGGGCACTGCCAAAAGATGTGCAGCAGGGAACCAGAAAGACCACATTCTCCAAAGCATAAAGAGGAAACTACAGGATATATTTTTGCAAGGAGTGTGGGTACCATGTACCAGCGGGGAATGACTTTTTTAAGTTAGCTTCTTATCAGAGATATAGTTTGGATACCCTTAACCACCTCAATACAAGGCTCTTACACCCCCTTCCTGCCCAGGCCATTTTTTAGCTTTCAGCGCTGTCACACTCTGAATGACAATTGCGCAGCCATGTGAAATTGTTATCATTTTCTTCAAACAAATAGAGCTTTCTTTTGGTGATATTTAATCACTCCTGGGTTTTTTATTTTTTCCTAAAAAAAAAAGACCAAAAATGTTGAAAAAAAAGTTTTTCTTAGTTTCTGTCAGTAAATTTTGTAAAGTGAGGCCTCTTTCACACGAGGGATCCGTATGTCCGTTTTTCCTTGTCAAAAGAAGTTTATTGAGTATACAATGTTATAAAGATACATAAAGTAAGTTTACAAGGATCTATAAAGTAAGCTCATTGTTTTACAGTAGGGTTTATATAGGTAAATATCATGAAATTTCAAATATTAAACATTGGGTTCGCGTAAACCTAAATTAAAGATATATATCATTTCCTTAGTTACTTTTGTAGGTATTTAAATGATTTATACCTACTATACATTTTGTTTACAAGTAGAGTGTATATAGGTCAAATAAATTCTGATAATGAGCTTTAATCGTAAGGTGGAGAAAAGGAAAGAGAAAGAAGAAAAAGGGTTGAAAGGAAGAGGTATGGTCCACAAGGTTGTCCCGCTCGTCAGTTTATTATTCTTTTTAGTTCTCTTTGAAGCCTTAGAATGGGTGTCTCTGTAAGTCATTTAATCTGTTACCATGGCAACAGGACAGAGTCATTGAAATTTGACAGGAACTGTTGTTTTATCCAAGGATGCCAAAGTTTTTCAAATTTTGGAATTTGATTTTGATCTATGGCTACCATCTTAGCATGGGACATTGTATTATTCATTCTGTGAATTGTTTCTGCTAGTACCAATGTTGGCGTATGTCCGTTTTTCATCCTTCCGTTTTCGGATGAAAAACGGACATACATTCATCCCTATGGAGCGTCGGATGTCAGCAGTGACATGTCCGCTGACATCCGACCCCGCTCCGATCCGAAAAGTGTAACGGAGGAAAAACCACTACGGTCCGTCATCATCCGATCCCCCCATAGGGGAGAGCGGTGCTCTGACAGGTCCGTAGCTGCACTATGTGCAGCGATGGACCTGTCATCTTCCTGCTCAGCGGGGATCGGCGGAGCGATCCCCGCTGAGCAAGCGGGTGTTCATGGGGCGGATCATCACTGATCCGCCCCATGAGAAAGAGCCCTAAAAGTAATTTTTCTCCTTCACTGATTGGTGCTGATGAGGCGGCGCTGATGAGGCGGCACTTATGGGCACTGATTAGGTGGCACTGATGAGGAGGCATGAATATGCCACACTTATGGGCGCTGATAGGTGGCACTGATATGTGGCATTGGTGGGCACTGGGCACAGATAGGCGGCACTGGTGGGCACAGATAGGCAGAAATCTATTTTACTTAGTAAATTAGACATATCAAAGTAAAATAACCAGTAAACCATAAGTAAACCCAGTTGCTGGCTCATAAAATAATAAGGACTGGAAAACCTGAGGGTATTCAAGTCTGGAGCAGGCGTCCCCCATAAATGCCCATAGGAAAGATTATCAATAGCAGAGCTTGCTTCCCAGGACTCTGGGTCCTCCGATTCTCCTCCTGTGTGAGTGGCGGCTGCCATCATGGAAATTCCCTTAGCCTGATCCCCAAAGCAGAGCTGGCGGGAGACCTCGCTCTTAGGCTGCTCGCCCGACATGCGGGAAGGTGTCCTTAGATCGTGCGGGTTGTGAGGGACATGATCCGCTCATTCTAACTGGCGCTGAGGCTATTACACGGCTGGTGCAGGACGGAGCCCCCGAAATAAGCCACCATCTCGGGAACCGCCACGCATGCGCCCCATCACCGGTCACTTTATTAGGTACACCTTGCTAGTACCATGTTAGACCCTCTTTTGCCTTCAGAACTGCCTTATTTCTTTGTGGCATAGATTCAACAAGGTGTTGGAAACATTCCTTTTGAGATTTTAGACATATTAATATTACACAGTTGCTGCAGATTTGTCGGCTAGACATCCATTATGCAAATCTCCCATTCCACCACATCCCAAAGGTGCCGTATTGGATTGAGATCTGGTGACTGTGGAGGCCATTGGAGTACAGAGAACTCATTGTCATGTTTAAGAAACCAGTTTGAGATGATTTGAGCTTTGTGACATGGTGCATTGCCCTGCTGGAAGTAGCCATCAGAAAATGGTTACATTGTAGTCATAAAAGGATGGACATGGTCAGCAACAATTATTGTGGTGTTTAAACAATGCTCAATTGGTAGTAAGGGGCCCAAAGTGTGCCAAATAAAATCATATCCCCCCCACACCATTACACCACCACCACCAGCCTGAACCATTGATAGAAGGCAGGATGGATCCATTCTTTCATGTTGTTTATGCCAAATTCTGACCATACCATCTGAATGTCACAGCTGAATTCAAGACTAATCAGACCAGGCAACGTTTTTCCAATCTTCTATTGTCCAATTTTGGTGAGCCTGTGCGAATTGTACCCTCAGTTTCCTGTTCTTAGCTGACAGGAGTGGTACCGGTGTAGTCTTCTGCTGCTATAGCCCATCTGCTTCAAGGTTTGATGTGTTGTACGTTCAGAGATGGTATTCTGCATACCTTGGTTGTAACAAGTGGTTATTTGAGTTACTGTTGCCTTTCTATCGTCTCAAACCAGTCTGCTCATTCTTCCCCTCTGACTGCTACTCACTGGATATTTTCTCTTTTTGGGATCATTATCTGTAAACATTAGAGATGGTTGTGCGTGAAAATCCCAGCAGTTTTTGAAATACTCAGGTCAGCCCATCTGGCACCAACAACCATGCCACATTCAAAGCCTCTTAAATCCCCTTTCTTCCCCATTCTGAAGCTCAGTTTAAACTTCAAAGAGTCGTATTCACCATGTCTAGATCCCTAAATGCATTGAGATGCTGCCATGTGATTGGCTGATTATCAATTTGTGTTACCAAGCAATTGAACAGGTGTACCTAATAAAGTGTATATGTGCTCTAACTCAGGAGACTCTCAAAATTATAGTTAGAACTGCAGTGCACTGGGGTCTCACGAAGTGGCTCCTGCAGATTATGCCTATATTTGCAACTGTGTGCAAACCAAACACCTTGTAAACTGTTAGACAGGGTTAATTCTGTTTGTTGCAGGCTGGCCGGCAAATGAGTTGAGAATTTTTATTTGCTTTTTAACAGCTCTGTCATTTCGGAGCCATTATTTCTAATATTTAGGAACTCGTTAATGACTGGAATGGTACCACTGGATTGGCGTAAGGCCAATGTGGTGCCCATATTTAAAAAGGGATCAAAGTCTTTACCAAGTAACTATAGACTTGTTAGTTTAACTTCTATAGTCGGGAAGATACTGGAGAGTTTAATAAAAGACCACTTAGACGAGTTCTTGCTGGAAAAAAATATTTTAACCAACAGACAGCATGGATTCATGAAAGACAGACGTTGTCAAACAAATCTGATTACTTTTTATGAGGAGGTAGATCATAAGCTTATTAATAGCATGCAATGCCAAGCTGTGGTTTCCAAAGCAAGCAAAGTCCTTTCTTGTATTGAGAGGTATGGACTCCAGAGAGAGAGATATCATTTTGCCCCTGTAAAAATCATTAGTAAGACCTCATCTGGAATATGCAGTTCAGTGTGGGGCACCAGTTCTCAAAAAAGATATGGGGGAACAGGGGAAAGTGCAGAGAAGGGCAATCAAACTGATAAGAGGCATGGAGGAGCTCAGCTATGAGGAAAAATTAGAGGATCTGAATTTATTCCCTCTTGAGAAGAGGAGATTAAGGGGGGATATGATCAACATGTATACATAATATAAGTGGTCCATATAGTGAACTTGGTATTAAGTTATTCACTTTAAGGTCATCACAGAGGACAAGGGGGCACTCTTTATGTCTAGAGGAAAAAAGATTTAATCTCCAAATAGGGAAAGGTTTCTTCACAGTAAGAGCTGTGAAAATGTGGAATAGACTCCCTCCAGAGGTGGTTCTGGCCAGCTCAGAAGATTACTTGGGTTCTTTCAAATTTTCTATATTCTAAAATAACTAGGTACTAACATTTATAGGTAAAGTTTATCCAGGGAAAATATGTCTGCCTCTCGGGGGGGGGGGGGTCAGGAAGGAATTGTTTTTTCGCCATTGTCTGGATCAACTGTGGGTGAGGAGTTGTGTATATGGGATTGATTTTTAATATTTTTTTTTTTTATTTATTGGTTGAACTAGATGGACTTTTTTCAACCTGCCTAAATATGTAACATGTATTGCATTTCCATGTGCCCCTTGATGCAAAGGCTAGTTATAGGTTGGGGTGGTTGCCATTTGTGTGTATAGTTGGTGAATTGGTGCGGAGATGCATTGGATACCTTCTTTGTCACTGTGCTTTTGCTGGGTGTACAGTGTGTCCCTGTGCCTCCAGGCAAACTTGCCATTATCCATCCAATATGTGCACCAACTTGGTAGACTCTTAAAATTAGAGAGCTAGGACTGCAGTAGCCTAGGGTGTCATTAAGTGGCCCTCATGGCACGCATGTATTTGCAAATATGTGCAAACTAAACCCCTTGTTTTTAAATGTAAGCTGTTAGACAAGCTCAGTTTGGTTTGTTGCAGGCTGGCTGGTAAGTGAGCTGGGAATCTTCGCTTGTTTCTTGACATGCGTTGCCCTTTTGTGTGCTCCTTGCTGGAAAGGCTAGTTATTGGGATGGTTGCCATTTGTTTGTATAGAGGGAACAAAGCTGCAGCACCTTATGTGTGATGCTCCCACCCGCAGCAGGGGGTGGGAGCATCACAGACCAGGGCTACACAAAAAAATACAAAAACACTTCTGGCAGTTATCTTTTTTATGCTCCTCAGTATAATGGCTAACAGATGCAGTTGGATTTCTGTTGCCACATTATTGTGCTGTTACATTTATAGTGCTGTATGTAACATGGGGGAAAAAATGTGGATTTTGATATTGTGTACAACCTAATATAAAATGTAGAGAGTGCAGGGTCAAATAATGCAAAATGGTGAGACAAATGGAAAATTAAAGCAGGCTGTGTTTCACATAGGTGCAATCAAAGGCCTTACATGCTGTAATGTGTCATAGAGATATTTCTGAACAGAGTCCTTTGTTCAAGGTATCAAAGGTTATCATGAGTTTGTACTGTCAGAATTTCTTTCTTTCTACGATTAACGTTTCTTTTGACGGGAATATTGTGTGTGTGTGTGTGTGTGTGTTGAATACGACAGTTTGGGTTACAGAAATGAAGGCCAGCAGAACTGTGTGTTTTTCCTTTTATTGGAAAAGCAGAATAAATGCATTCATATTTGTATCACAAGGGATGGATGGAACAGCTATCGGCTCCATTGTGCATCCACTGTGCTTCTTTTTTATAATCCACTTTAGACTAGAGCTTTGCAACTAAGCATAGACAGGCAATCATGCTCTTGTTAAGCTGAGCGTTTGGCACATCGGAAGCTTTTTTTTTATCTGTATAAGTTTACCGGTTAAAATAATGTTTTAGT
Source organism: Aquarana catesbeiana (assembly GCF_042186555.1). Taxonomy (NCBI): domain Eukaryota; kingdom Metazoa; phylum Chordata; class Amphibia; order Anura; family Ranidae; genus Aquarana; species Aquarana catesbeiana. The sequence goes on from NC_133330.1 coordinate 280,326,696, forward strand.
GCTAAATTCCAAGGCAAAAAACCCTAGAGGAAGCATACTAGATATAATTAATCTACACATTTATGTGCATAATATACAGTATTTATTTTATATGGGTGATTTGAATATCTGTATAAGTTGGACACAGTTTAATCAATGAGCCTTTGTTGCATTTAATGACATTTCAATCTTTTTGTCCCTATATTAGACAAAGTCTATATGCAATATGCAGGATAAATGGTAAGTAGGCCGAAGGTTAGGACACGTCAATAGTTGTACACAGGGCTTTTTTCCCCCAGATAATAGGTGCAGGTACTCCCCCTTTCCAAGTCAACCCTTGTCTCCATCCCCTACCCACCTCCGAGCACGTTCCTGTGCAGCCAGCAACAATAGATCCCCCAGCAACAATAAATTCCCTCCAGCAACAATAGATTCCCCAGCAACAATAGATCTCCTGTAGCAAAATACCCCCCAACAACAATAGATCCCCAATATAACAATACAGTACATATTCCTTCAGCCAGCATCAACAGAGCCTTCCCTAAACAGTAGATCCCTCCCACAATTGCCCCCCTAGCAACATAAGATCCCCATCAGCAACAATAGGGCCCCCATCAGCATAAATAGATCTCCCGAAGCAAAACAAAAAACAAAAACAAGAATAGATTCCCCCCTAGTAACAATAGACCCCAAATATAACAATACAGTAGATCCCTCCTAGCAACAATTGACCCATAGCAGCATAAGATCCCTACCAGCAACATTAGGATCTCCGACCAGTACCAATAAATTCCACCCTAGATATTCCAGCACCCGACAACAATGGACTCCTTCTTCAACTAAAGGACCCCCCCTACTAACTTAAGATTCCCCAGCAAAAATAGATCCATCAACATCAATAAACCTTCCAGAACAGCCCAGCACTCCATTCAGTGCTGGAGGTGCCGGATCTGCGTTGTCCCACGTTCCTGCTGAAAAAAATCCCTGGTTGTACAGTAAGCAAAGGTCAAGGCTAACCAGGTGTAAATAGTGCCAAGGCATGAGACAGAATCATATTCAAGGTTAGAGGTGGAGGTTGTGGCCAAGGGTAACATGAACTGTGTATCAAAGCCATTACAAGAAACAGATTTAGAAGACGCAATGAAGTCAGGGTGGGAAAATTATCAGTGAGGACCGAACAAGCAGGCAAAGCAAACTGTTCTGTTTTGAACACCTCTTTAAGCATTGACATACCTCCTTTAGTCCTTGGTCCATCTGGCCAGTATGATAACCTGCTGAATAAACACCCTCCACAGAAAGTCCAATAAGACACAGCAGTTTAATCCAACATAGTTTTTTGTTAAAATGCAGTACGTGAGATGTCCATCAATCAAATTAAAGTGTAAAGAGACTGTCAGAGAGGTTACCTGGTTGGGCGCCGGTGCACGCCGGGGCGCGTTAGTACCCGTGTCTCCGTGCATGCTGGGGTGCGTGTTCCGGGGGGCACTGGTGTGTCTGGTCTGACCGGCCGTGGCGTGCAGGGTGGCGTCCGGGCGGATGTGCGTACGCGCGTTCGCCTATGGGCGTTACCGCAGGTGTGCCCGGTGGCGTTGGCGTGCATGCCGGCATCGGGAACGCGCTCGGGCGTGTGCGGGGGCGCGCGGCGCTTTGGCGAATTGGCGTACGCACGTGCGCGGCGTTTTGGCACCAATCAGCTTATTTGAGTCTGCCTCTGTCCCTGTTCGGTGCTGCCTGATCAAACAGCTCCGTGTCTTGTTCCGTGATCATCTTGTGTTCCTGTATCTCCGTAGTGTTTACCCGTTGTGACCCGGCTTGCCTTTGGACCTCCCTTGATTGCTGCCTGAACCCGACCCCGGCTTGTCTGACCTTGTTTCTGCCTTCTCCCTTGTACCGTTGCTGCCAGCCCGTTGCCGACCTCTGCCTGTGTGTGACCAGCCTGATTAGCTCCTGCTCAGCATCTGCTCCATCCAGCCCTGAAGCTCTACCGGTTGCTTGCCAGACCTTCTTGCTCCAGGACCCTAGCTTCAGGCCCTCATACCATTCCGCACTCGTGGGCCTCCTGTCTACTCTACCAGGGGTCCCGAATCGGATACGTAAGGGAGCCTACCCTCTGCCCAAGCGGACTCATCTGTCTGGTAAGTGTGGGACCTGACAGAGACATTGATATTTGATACCTTGTGCCTACTATAAAGGCTGGTAATTTAGGGAACCCGAGGAATAAGGGAGGGGTCTGTTTAAGAACTAAACCAGCTAACCCGAAACATATAGTGAAACTAGAATATTCCATTTCAGAAACACAGTAATAACAAATTGTAGTTACAATGGATTGCCATTAGAAGTCAGTACAAAGATATTTATGCATTACATAGTGAAATAAGTTGCAAAAGTGATGGATACATGGTTAGTGTTCCAAAACACAAAATGTAAAGTGAATTTGGACCAATCTGAGAAGAGAGAACTGAATTGCACTCACAAGCTAATAAATGCTACAATGGACAACTAGAGTGCACAATGAGACAATGAGATGTTTTTCAAAAGCAGGCTGAGCCAATCATGACACATGCCTATGCTCGCTGAAATAGAAGTATTTTTGGTCCCGCTGCTAGTGTGTATGGCTCTCTTAATTGCGCAAATAGAGTGCTGATTGATGTACCAGGAAGCTGAAGAGTTATAAGCAGGACACAGTGGATTGTTTGTGGAGGTGGGATTACAGACAGTGGAGGAATTCATTCATGACCTGAAGATAAAGGGAGAGCACAGGCAGTGGAGGGATAGGTTATACAGAATGGGTCACCTTCTGCACTATGTTATAACATTATTAAATACAAACAGTAAAAATTAGTGTGTTTATGTGTGTGTGGGGCAGAAAGCCTTCCTCCAATCACTTACTGGATTTATAGATACAATAATGTTATATTAACCCCCCCCAAAAAACACCCCTAAACAAAGTAGGATTTTCACAGTACCACACCATGTAAGTATAAAAATCAAATATGTTTATTAGTACAAACTTTTTATAAAAACATAATCTTTAAAAGTCCCAAGAAAGGGGTAAGTAACACATTGGACATACAATAGCACAAACCACAGTTTTGGTTGGTAACGGTTACAAGCATAACCTCAGATACAAACAACTCAGAAGAGTCGTACAGATGAATTTCGCAGACGCATTTCGTGGGACAAAGCCTGCTTCTTCAGGAAGGGTAACACACTGAGGTGTCTGGATTAAACAAAGAAATCAAACAATTTCGATTCAACAGTTTCTATTTGATAAACATACATGTTGATATATGACAGGGATCTGCAATTAGCGGACCTCCAGCTGTTGCAAAACTACAAGTTCCATCATGCCTCTGGGAGTCATGCTTGTGGCTGTCAGAGTCTAGCTATGCCTCATGGGATTTGTAGTTCTGCAACAGCTGGAGGTCTGCTAATTGCATATCCCTGATATATGACAGAGTGGTACCAATCATACACTTTACTACCTGTCATGGATGTCAAATCAGTGTGCAATACAGTATAAAAATCTGGTGAAGAACAACGGCACCCCACAAATGAATGGACTCATAAATCCCAGGCCTCTGAAAGAATATCGGATGCAATAATGGACATCAATCCTATCATAGAGGAAGAAGAATGTTCCAAACTATCAATTTTCTAAAAAGGAGGATCATCATCAAATTTAGTCGTTTGATATGGTTTCAAACCCAATATTTGAAACTCCCACCCCCTTTCTTAAATCTTTTTAGTTACATACAAACAGAGGGGAGAGAAACGAAATGGAGAAAACAAGGAGACCCCTAAATAAAGTATATCAGAAGGCTCCAGATAAGGCTGAGACCAACACACATCTGTATCCAAAATTCACAGTTTTAAGCGTAACTCCACTTTTGTTGAGAAACAAACATTCCCCCTCGGTGATATATGAACATTGCAAGGATTATAACAACCTTTGTTGCAGATTCCTACCTTTAGTTATTCTGAAAAAAAATCCCTGTGTGTTTCTCTGTACCCATGTGGGAAAGTGAGTCTAATAGGAGTGGTTTCATAATTATCAATCAGCTGTGCACCTGCAGGGCACTAATGAGAAAAGCTGCTAGGTCTGCATGCCTTTAGATGTGTTCCAAATTAGAGTATCTCGCCAAAAATGAAATTTTTGTTGCAGGGGATGCCTGAAATCTGATTTGTATCTTAGTGCAGACTTCTCGGAAAATCATCGAGCCAATCACACAAGCCGGAAAGGATGTTTCTGTGATGTGTTCAGTACACGTTCATACAGAACACCTCCAGGTAGCTATATAGCTTTGCATTTTCTGAAAATTACAGAGCTGCAGATTGAAAAGGAAAGGTAGTTTTTAATAAAATTCAATTATAATATGACTTGTGTCGCAATTGCATACAATATATTATCCCCATGAAAGTGGAGTTACCCTTTAAGCTATAAACATGGAGTGGCCAAACAATTACCAACTACACCCCTACTCCCCAAAAATAGTAATTATACATTATGCGGCCATGCAGTCATTTATGGATAAATTATAATTGCTCTAATGGGACTACCACAAAAATAATACATCATAAGGGGACCTCCCAAAAATAATACCATATACTGTATATAGATACCTCCCTTTTTGATAGCACTTCCCCAATATGCAAGGTTGGCATGGAAGCATTAGTTTATTTAATAGCCAACCAAGCACTATAGTAAGGGGGTATACTCATCTATATTTGAACATATTTTTTGTTGCCAGAAATGCTCCTTATTTTAAATTCTGAACAAGAGGACCATTAATATGTGTCCAGGATTGCAATAAAATTAGTGTACTGGTCCTTAATAATCCAAGAGGAAGTTCTGTCCCAGGAGAAGTGTGTATACATTTTCTGAAGAAGACAACTGAATTATAATGTTCCCAGTTCATATACATGATACTTTAACAGCACACATTTATAATTATTCTTGCAAGCTGGAATTGACAGTATGCTTTTTTAACAAAGATTAACTAAATGGAAACATCTAGCAATACCAAATTATGTGTCATGTACAAAACCAGAAATTCTAGGAATAAAAGAGAAGCATTTGGGCTGAATATGATTTTTTTATATACTGTGTGTATGTGTGTGTATATCTATCTATCTATCTATCTATCTATCTATCTATCTATCTATCTATCTATCTATCTATCTATCTATCTATCTATCTATCTATCTATCTATCTATCTATCTATCTAGTTCTGTACTTAAAGGTGTGGAAAACATATTCAGAAATTGTAAAGAATCGAATGCAAATTGTAAAAATAGTTTATGTTGGATAAAACGGAAGCTAAAGACAAAATGATATTTTTTAAACTCGTTATTTTTAAATATCGCAGAAAAACAGACAAAACATTTTATACAGGTATAGGTAGGTTACGGTTATGATGGCAAGCGGAGATATATAACAGAATGGATATAGTATTTATATACTGTTAACGCCAACTGAAGAATGCAAATGAGACACCAACTGCAACTGCCAAGAGATCTGTTCCAACAGTGTAACTCTTATGCCCCGTACACACGGTCGGACTTTGTTCGGACATTCCGACAACAAAATCCATGGATTTTTTCAGACGGATGTTGGCTCAAACTTGTCTTGCATACACACGGTCACACAAAGTTGTCGGAAAATCCGATCGTTCTAAACGCGGTGACGTAAAACACGTACGTCGGGACTATAAACGGGGCAGTGGCCAATAGCTTTCATCTCTTTATTTATTCTGCATGCGTGGCACTTTGTCCGTCGGATTTGTGTACACATGATCGGAATTTCCGACAACGGATTTTATTGTCGGAAAATTTTATATCCTGCTCTCAAACTTTGTGTGTCGGAAAATCCGATGGAAAATGTGTGATGGAGCCTACACACGGTCGGAATTTCCGACAACAAGGTCCTATCACACATTTTCCGTCGGAAAATCCGACCGTGTGTACGGGGCATAAAACTATATTTGAGTAACCATGTATTACAAGTGGTTGCATTTAAGGAATGGGTCTAAATTCCAATTTCTTTTTATTAAATATCAAAAAAATGTATATTTGAAAAAAAAAAACAAAAAAACAATAGTAACGGCCCCTAACAAGATAAATTAGGAGATATAATAATTGAGAACAAGGTCTTTCAATGGATTTACAATTGACCGGTAATATTGTGGAGGGACATAGAAATTACCTTATTTAAACTTTACTCACCTGACACAAGAAGAGGTGCAGTTATGTCTAAACAAATACTAATAAATGATAGGATCAATGAGCAAATGGGCATTTATCAATGTGTACTAGATAAAGCTTAATTTGGTGAGAAGGCCACAGTATTTAAAAGAAAAAAAAAAACATTGTTCAGTTGAGAAAAAAATGAGCTTACATTAAATGATATTCATGTAGGCCAAGAATGAAGCCTGGCCAAAAAACGTCTATTAATAGAGATTCACCACATCCTGATCAGAATTTAGGGGATGAGAACCACTGGGTGTAGCACCACTAACATACAACTGGTTGTACATGCACAATTTTCTCTTCATCCCCTATTATGTTCATGGCTGAGATCAGGGGATAGGAGAGAGCACTGCACATACAGCATAGCTCCCAACTGTCCCTGATTTTGAGGGACTGTCCCTGATTTGGAGCAATGTCCCTCTGTCCCTCATTCCTCCTCATTTGTCCCTCATTTTGGTATGATCTATATAGATGTATATAAAATGCACATTTATCTATCAAAAAGTGTTTTCCAGCGCTAAACCTTTCATCTGATTTCTAAATTGTTGCATTTGTAAATTATAAAAGCCAATATAAAGGAATAGTAATGTTAAAAAAAAAGCACTTGTGGGTTTAACCAATCTTGTTTTTTTGTACAGTTCTCCTTTAAGGGGGCGTGGCCAGGAGTGTGTCCTATGCCTACATACTTTTGCTGATAGGTGTCCCTCATTCCCATCTCAAAAAGTTGGGAGGTATGCATACAGTATGCCATTGTATGTCAGAGGGAGAGCTCTTGTTCCTTTTGCTCAATGGTTCTCAGGTCCTAGAATCTGCAGGGCCCAGGGGATCTCTCTCAATTTAAGTTTTCTAGCTAAACTTAAAAAAAGCCCCCCTTGTGGCCTGCAGGAATATTATTTAATATAAGCTCATTTAAATAGTCCAATGTCTCTTTATCAATCAGGGCTTCACTATATGCTTCGCAAAGGATATAAGGTCTTCTTGAAAGTCCTTTTCCATGGTTGATGGAATTGATCTATGCCAGTCTCTATTGGCCAAAATAGCCCAGTACATTTCTTCTTGACTCTTATTGTACATTTTTTTCTCCAATGAACCATATTGTATTATTGTAAGGTAAATTTGAATGCAAAGGAGAACTAACCCTTTAAACACTCTTTACCTGTGTCAGAGACCAGCATATAGCTAATGTCAGTGACTAACATGATAATTATTTTGGGGGTAATACATTTTAAATCTGGGATTAGGTAATGAAGCTAGTGTGATATATTTAGATTTTGCAAAGGTATTGGACACTGTTCCTTGTATTCATGAAAGTACCCATGAGCCATGACCCATGAGTACAGGGGTCATGGGGTGACCAGTGTGCAGCCACACTGTTTGTCTGGATAGGAGGGAAGCAGGTGTGGTGGGATGTTGAAGAACCGATACCCTCCATGTAGCCGCTGAATGCCTGCTTCTCCTCCTCTCCCTTAGCAGCTGCAGGAGGCAAATGGAGGGCATCGGCTCCTATACATGCCAATCCCTCCACCCCCGTAGCCCTGTCCTGCTACCCCTGTGTGCTTCCCTGGCCCCCCTGTCCCCCACCCTCGTAGCACTGCCAGTTTTCCCCCTTCCACCTCCCGCCAGCTGCTGCAGAGGATGTGTCAGGATGGGCCATCATTTATTGGCCCCTTCCTTGTCTTAGTTAATAGAGTCAGTAATTGGTACCGATCACCGACTCTGTTTTTTTTGCTTTTTTTTAATTAATTTATAGCTGGGGTATAGCAAACTGTGTTTACTATGCCTCAGTTTATGAATGAATGGGCAGCTCTGTACAGAGCTATTCCTGATTATCCTTCTGTGCTGAGGCTGCAGAGAAAGGGACTGATGAATCTGTCCTTAGTCCTTTTCTCTGTCTCAAGAGTGAGACATCAGGGGTCTGTTTAGACCCCTGAAATTTCACCAAAGCCCCCCAATGTGGGTCCTAACAAATATGTAAAAGATAATAAAAAACTACTGACACCAGTGGCGGAACTACCAGGGTCGCATAGGTTGCACTTGCGACTGGGCTTTGGTGTTGGACCCCAAGACAGCAGGAAGTTGGCCCGCAGTGGGACCGTAATAAAGGGTCCCATGGGATCAGTGGGAAGGGCCACGGTTGGATGCCGGGGGGGCCCTTCATGGTTTCTTGCACCGGAGCCCTGAAGGTTCTAGTTACACCTCTGAAAGCGCCCATACATGCATATGAGTAGGGAACTCTGCAACCACATGTGGTTCTTAAGCTTCTTTTACAGGAACATTTATACTTAAAACTGGAGAAAAGAAAAGTGGAGGAGATCTCAACAGCAAGTACTTTGTTTTAAATGCTCCTACCTGTTTCAGAAAAATGACAATGTGAATCTATCTGAGCAACATGATGACTTTCTTCCAGGGTTCATTCACAACCCACAATGCGCTTTAATATAAGAGAATTGTGGATTCCCGTCACATCTGCTTTTTCTTTGATGGCGTTCAAGAAAGAGTTACAAGATCTTCAGCTCTGTGCCAAGACAGCCACTGCTTGATGGCGAGATGAGTTGTAAATCAGGAAAGAAAATATTCAACTGAAAGCGAGTACAGTGTGTCAATGTGAATGGGGGGCAGGGTAAAGGATAGCTTGACGTCTTGAATATACACATAAAGTAAAAGTTTGTGGCCTTGCCAGCACTGTTCTCAAAGGGCCTGCATTAGTAATAGGTCAGAGAGGCAACATTCTGCAAAGCTCTCTAAAAGAAAAATGACTTGTGGAGTAATCAGTGTGTTTCACTTGCAGACAATATATCTTCCTTTAGGGCACAACTCCAAGAAGAGAGGCAGCCAGAAAGTGCTAACGGGACCCGCGTAGTTAACCCTGTCCTCACTTTAAAGGCCAGTGTAGCGGTGTATTTGCCACTAGTAACAGACAATCCACCAATTCACCCCTTTGTCATACTCCATACGTCACTTGCAGAGACAATGAACAGTCCTTTGCTGGTTTTGTTTTTGTTTGTTTATTAGGGGGTACAACTTGGTTGGGGAAAAGGGTATATGGGATGCCCAAAAGGCCAGTGTAGCGGTGTATTTGCCACTAGAGACAAAGAACAGTCTTTTGCTGGTAATGTTTTTGTTTGTTTATTGGGGGGGGTACAACTTGGTTGGGGAAAAGGGTATATGGGATGCTCATAGGATGTTTCATTTGTAATCATATTTTACAAATTACACACATAAGCACATAATTTGAGCCCGAAGAGATGATGTGCATTTATGATTGATATGAATTTCCTCCTGCATCACTATGCAGACTGTTGCTCCTCCTCTGCTAAACTCCTGCAGACTATTTCTTCTGAGAATTCCCCATCCATTACCGTGTAAAGTATGAGGACACCACTCTTTACCATGTAAGAGTGATGGTCCCAGAACTTCTTTCCTCCTGCACAAAACTTCTTTCCTCCTGCACAAAACGTATCCTTAAGTGAATTAGTGCCACATCCTCTTCTACTGAGCAGTAAGGACCCACTCTGAACAAGTCCTTAAGCAGGCTCTGGTTGCTCTCTGCTACTAAGCCTGAGGCCTGCAGTACCTCTCCCAGGAAGCCTAGTAGTTTAAAAGCATTCTCATGGATGGTGGACTATTGTTCCCAGCTAGCCCAGCTTGCAAATCCTGTGCCCTCAGGCCACATCGATTTGACACATAACCCCACAGTCTTTCTTCTGATCCAGGACTCCCCATCATTCACTGTGTAAATAATGAAGACTTTGCTAATGACCGTGTAGAAGTAAAGTTCCCTCACAGACTTCCTGGCACATTCAACCCTCAACTGTGGTAACACTCACCGACTTTTCACTGCCCTAAATCCTTGATGGAGAACTTGACTGGACCATACGTTCCGACAGCTTCACCTGCCCCTCTGGGGGGCCCCTGTAGAGGCAAAGTTCCCTCACAGCTCTCCCTGGGCCTCCTCCTGAGATCGGCGCACCCCCCCCCCCAGATGGGGGTGCTCTCCTGCCGCTGCCTAGTATTCCATCCTCCACTTCGCTCAGCCTCCCCCGTGGCATGTTACCTCAGCTTACATAGGAGGTCCGCCCCCTGCCAGTACCAGATGGGGATTGGTCAGGGCTCCCACATGATCTGCCTGCCACTCCAGTTCCAGGCCCTGCCGCTATTCCAGAACTTTCTCCATGGAAGCAGGGGAGGCGCCTCAGAACTAGAGCACAGGTAGTCACACCCACTGCTACTCTGACTACTCCCAGCCCCCAGATCAAAACAGACAGGCCTAGCTTGCAGCATAGGCCTGCCTAAATTTGCCTGTGCTGGCAGTTCCTAGTAAAAACCTATTACTAGCACCCACCTATTGGTAGAGGGTGCCACACCAGTCATCTGTAGCATTATCTTTATAAAACTGCAATTATCAGGGCTGGACTGGGACAAAAATTTAGCCCTAGAATTCATCCAGACCGGCCCACTTTAATTTTGCAAACAAGCACAAAAACTGTATATAAACTATACAAAAACATTCCAATACTGGGCATAGGACAGGGCATAGCCTCACCAGTGCCCATTAATGTAGACTCACCAGTGCCCATTAATGCAGCCTGGTCAGTGCCCATCAGTGCAGCCACACCATTGCCCATTATTGCACCCTGATCAGTGCCCATCAGCGCAGCTGATGGCCAGTACATGCCTGGCAATTATACATATGTATGTTGAAGGATTACCATATTTTAATAGAACATAATCAAGCATATGATGTCTAGCACAAGTGTCAGTATAAAGAAGTACCTCTTAGTAGAAGTAGAAGGTCCAGGTTTCTGTACTGCCTAGCAGCATGTAAAGGGTCAGCACAATGTTTACATCAGGAGGGCAGAGCTGGAAACAAAGTCATAGACTTTGTCAGACTGGCTCATGGTATGTAAGGGCAGGACTTTTTTCAGCGGGAACGTGGGAATCCAGCACCTCCAGCACCTCCAGCACTGAATTCTATGCATTGGCAAGGGGTGCTGGGGTGTGCTGGAGGGTCTATTGATGCCGGTGCTGGAGAATCTATTGCCGCTTGGGGGGGGGGTTGTAGCGTTGCTGGTGGGGAATATATTGTTGCTGGGGAAGGGGGGTCTTATGTTGCTGGTAGGTCAAATGTTGCTGGGCGGGATCTACTGTTGAAGGAGAGGTCTACTGATGTTGGCTGCTGGGAAATCTGTTGTTGCTGCTGGAGGTCTATTGTTATGGGGGTATTTATCGTTTCTGGGGGTGTTTATTGTTGTGGGCTAATCGATTGTTGTGGGGGATCTATTGTTGATGGGGGTCTATTTTTGTTGGCTGCAGGGGGTTGAGCACACTGCCTCTCTTGTTATAATGACCAAATTCCATACAAATGACTTAGCACCATAAAATTATACTTGGTTCTGTATTCGCTAAAAGGAACGGTGCTCGTAGATGGGTAGGGAGACAGAAACAGGGAGTGACTCAAAAAGGGAGAGTTCCTGCACCTATTCTCTGAGAAAAAAAATCCCTGCATAATGGTAAGATTGCCATAGACTCCACCACCCCAACCCCCCCCCCCCGTCTTCCTCTGGAGTATGCTGGCCACAGTAACCATGGATGTAAAAAGGACTGATTGGTGCAACAAATTGCATTTTCTGCTTAATGGCAGATATCCATATTTACTCTAATGCCCTGTACACACGGTCGAACTTTCCGACGGAATATGTGCGATCGGAGCTTGTTGTTGGAAATTCCGAGTGTGTGTGGGCTCTATCGGACTTTTTCCATCGGAATTTCCAACACACAAAGTTTGAGAGCTTGCTATAAAATTTTCCGACAACAAAATCCGTTCGTGTAAATTCCGACCGTGTGTGGACAATTCCGACGCACAAAGTGCCACGCATGCTCAGAATAAATGAAGAGACGAAAGCTATTGGCTACTGCCCCGTTTATAGTCCCGATGTACGTGTTTTACGTCACCGCATTCAGAACGATTGGATTTTCCGACAACTTTGTGCGACCGTGTGTATGCAAGACAAGTTTGAGCCAACATCCGTCTGAAAAAATCCATGGATTTTGTTGTTGGAATGTCCAATCAATGTCCGATCGTGTGTACAGGGTATAACAGCAGCTAATACTTACCATTCTTTCAGTGCCCCACGCCTTCATTCAGAGAGCAAAAGAGAATTACCTGGTACTTAGGCGGGTGGTAGAAAAGCAATTTTGTAGCAGAGATTGCCAGCTAGCAATTCAATCTCTAGAGTTGCTGGCAAAAGCGCTTCTACATTGGTTTGTGCTCTGCTATAAATCACTCCCTTCAGCAATTTTGTGGTCGGTCGGTCGGCCCCGTACTTACCCCATTAATGGCGTGGGCAGCTCTTTCTTACGGGTGACGGACGGCGGCTTCTCCTATGTCTCCTCTCGGCGACCATGCGTCTCCTCCCTCCTTCTCATAGGCAAATAGGATTGCTTCTCCTTTCCGCCAATTAGGAAACAGGTCTCAAGCAGTGGCGGCCCTTCCATAGGGGGCGCCTGGGCGCCGCCCCCCCCCCCCCCCCCTCCTGTAGTCAAAAAAAAAAAAAAATAATTTTTTAAAACGGACCCTTTAAGAACAACAACAAAAAAAAAGTCCTTTAACAAAGTGCACTGTGGCGCCGGACGCAGTGCACTATGGGAAGTGCCACGTCAATGCAATCACAAGATTGCAGACGTGGCGCTTCATTTGCGGGCTTTTAACCCGCCTTGTGGCGCAAACGAAAACGCCGATTCGCTTCCGCCCGTAGAATCAGTGTGATTCTATGGGCTGGAGCTTTGTTTTTCAAATCTTGAGGTCACTTCCGGCTTTCGTGAAACAGACGAAAGCCGGAAGTGACGTCGGCAGCTCCGTTCTTCGGCCGAGCGGAGCTGCAGGAGGAAGATAAGAGCAGTATGAGGGACGGGTTCCAGTCTGGCAAGGAGGGTGAGCTCCAGGACAGCACAGCACAGCTGCATCTGTATCTGTCCCTCTCTTCCCCATTCCTCCCCTCTCCTGTCTCACTAACACACGGACTGAAGACACCTCCGAGTGCCTTCCTATACACAGACAGACGGAGAGGGGGAGGAGAATGGACACATACACAGGACGTGCTGATCTGAGGTCTGAATATGACACTTGCAGGGGAAGGGGGGCACGTTATCAAAGAGAGATAATCACAGTGATTTGGGGGGCTGGGAGAGGATGCTGTATGTGCTAGGGGCCACTTTGGGAGCAGAGAGGATTTGTGCTAGAAGGGGGGTTGAATATAAAATTAGACCCCCCCCAGCACAAATCCTCTCTGCTCCCAAAGTGGCCCCTAGCACATACAGCATCCTCTCCCAGCCCCCCAAATCACTGTGAGTCTCCTTCTTTGATAACTTGCCCCCCTTCCCCCTTGTTCAAAGAGATGCTGGCTGCTATTAAGAAGACAATCATGGTTTCTGGGATCAGTGGACACAGTGGATGCGTTTTGATGACACAGTGGATGCATTTTGATGACACAGTGGATGCATTTTTGATGACACAGTGGCTGTATTTTGATGACACAGTGGCTGCGTTTTGATGACAGTGGCTGCGATTGATGTTTTTTTTTCAGAATTTTTCAGTTTGTTTGCGCCCCCCCAAAAATTTTGAGCACCAGCCGCCACTGGTCTCAAGACATGCTTCCTGCTTGGCCAGGATGAGAATCAGTGTGACAATAGTGAATATTCATTCACTATTGTCACACAACTGGGTTTCCTTGGGGTGCACCGAGCCGACCCGAACCCACCCTTTTTTGAAGTCTATTAGAGCCTAAAGCTCTAATCACATGCTTTAAAAGAAAAAAAAAACATTGGAATTCATGCATCCGGTGCCCCGCATGTAGATTAGGGGGCCGGACGTATGGATGGGGGGTGGTGCCCCTGCGCCCTGCATTACGGGCCACCACTGATAAATACTCATGTATATGTGCACAATTCCACCAAGACTCAAGACTCCTGTTCGGACCTTTACTGATAATACCTATTAGTGAATTGGATGTATATACTATTATTAATATTAATATATAAAGCTTGCATTATTTCATACTGGTGTATCTCTGTATACTTAAGGTTAAAGTTATATGCTGGATGCAGTAGTTCTCCTGTGCCCAGTTACTTTGATTAGCTTACTGGTTAATTCCCCAGGAGGACCCTGTCCTGGGTGGAGGCACTGCCAACTTTATTATTAAACCCACTCTTCTGCTTAGGCTACTTTCACACTGACGCGTTTTACAGGCGTTTTTGCTCTAAAAATAACACCTGAAAAGTGCCTGTAAACTTTTGCAGCCCCACTGTGAAAGCCTGGGTGCTTTCACACTGGGGCGGTGCGTTTGCAGGATGGGAAAAAAAGTCCTGCAAGCAGCATCTTTGGGGCAGTGTATACAGCGCTCCAAAACTGCCCCTGCCATTTAAATCAATGGGCAGCGCTGCCGAAGCGCATTACAGGCTTCTGTGACACTTTTCCTGCGCTTTTAACCTTTTCCTCGACTGCTAGCAGGGGTTAAAAGCCTATTGCCTCTACCTGCTGGCTGTAATGAATGACATTGGCACTGAAACTATATAGGCACTGTCAGGTAGGATATCACTTCGTTTGGGGTTGCCTGCGAAGTCAGGTACAGCATCAGATGAAAGACTTGGAGCCTATTCCTCTCTGGCTCCAGCCTCCTTACTGGACAACAAATGAACATCATCACCTCAGTCCAATGAACAGACAAGGTGGTTCACATATATGGATTTCAGCTGTGTATTTAGCTGTTTGCCTGAATTTCAGTTTTAAAGAGGAATTGTACCTGGCTATGGAAATATTAAAAGTCAGCAGCTAGAAGTAATGTAGCTACTGACTTTCATGAAACACTTACCAGCCAATGAAGTCCAGTGCTGTCTTTCACGCACCTGATTCTTTCAAGGGCTCTACTATCTGCATTCAGGAGCCAGCTGTCACTTTTATCATCACTCACCATTGCCACCCTACTGTGCATGCGCAAGACCACAGACTGTAGGGAAATTGGTGTGTAGCCTCCTGAGATACGCCACTTATATAAATCCCAGGGGGCTGTGGACAGGAGGTATGCCATCCTTGCCTAGGTGAGGAACGAGAAACTGAGAGTAGGTACCACCAAAAAAAAGTTCTAATTTATCAAACAAAATGTGATTTAAAAAAAAACAACAAAAAAAAAAAAAAACCTTGGAGGGGACAAAGAGTGGTGAAGCTGAGTGTGATTTTCAGGTAAAGGTCCACTCTACATAAATAAGTTGTAGGATATAAGGTTAGATACTATACTCTAAGCACTCATTTGTTACTGCTAGCTGCAGCCTTGGATCTGACTAATTGTGTCTACATCTTATCACTTTGATGCCCCCATGCTTTGGCAGCATGAGAAGTCAGAGCTGGGGGGGGGGGGGGGTTTAGGTAGTGATGGCATGAAAACCTGAATTGTCTAAAATATGGCGTTCTTTTCTTCTGATGTTCAAGAAGTTTAGTTAGAAAACTGACTAATCTGTATGCAGAGGAAAATAGTTCTTTAAAGAGACCCTGTCACCATCCTGCAGGTAAAAATACAGAAAAAAACATATATTTTAAATGCTTACTTGCAACATTTTCCTTGCAGTAAACATTTTTTAACATTCAGTTTCAATGTGCTGAACTGACTAGCAAATTTGACTACTTTAGGAAGAGAAGACCCTTTCCTCCTTGCACATCATAGCCCTCCAATCCAACTATTGTCTGTGCTGGCCCAGCTTCGCTTGCCCCTCCTATCACCACCCTACATAAACTTTTATGTAGCATCCAGGAGAAGAGTGATGGAGCGCACCATACATGTGTCACTTGAGACTCAGGGCTTTTTTTTACGTGTAGCACCCCTTAGCTAGTGTGCTAGATTTTTTGTTGCTAATGTACGTAAAATGTTCAGGCTTGTCTGGCAGCCAAGTCTGTGTTTTTTTTTTTTTTTTATCTGGGTGTGGGCAGAGACTCGGGGAAGGCTGGATGACTTACAGGCAGCACCTCTTATTCCTCCCCCTACTTCTAGAAACTTGGAGAAGAGTCTAGAAGAATGGGAGTGGAGGTGAGGAGGAGCTGCCTAGAGTATTCATGAGGGCCCTGACCAATCCCCAACAGATCGGTTGGCAAGGGACAGGCCCCTTCATATACTTAGAGTCAGCCCAGCTGTGGCAGTGAAGTTCAGGTGGAAGATGGAGATGGAGCATTAGGAGGCTGTTGGAGACCTTTAATGATAGCCCCCTAGTCTGGGGTAGGGGTGTCCTTGGGTCTGGGAGCTCGGGTGTGGAAGGAACCCTCTTCACGACACACAGAGGTGTCCTGACCAGTGGCACGTAAGCAGGTGTGAGGAAAGCAGTGTGACAGACCCAGCCAAGATAGGGGCTTCTGGAGAGGACTAGGAGCAAGTCTCTTACCCACTGACTATAGCTCAGGGAGAGAGCAGATCATTCTCTAATGATGGACCACCACTTAGCGGACACTGAGAATGCGGTGGATTACTTCAGGTGGGACACTAATATTTATCCACAATATCTCCCAGGAAATGCCATATATACTTGAGTATAAGCTGACTCAAATATAAGCCGAGGCACCTAATTTTACCACAAAAAACTGGGAAAACTTATTGACTCGAGTATAAGCCTAGGGTGAGAAATGCGCTGCTACTGTAAGTGGAAAAGAGGGTCAACAATGCCCATTTGCAGCCTCACTGTGCCCATTTGAAGCCATAGGTCCCCCGAACTTCAAACTCAGTAGTTAAGGGTTCCTAGATGTTCCCTAGCTGCAGCCAAAATTTGGGGTCTCTGGACCCAAAGGGTCCTGAAATGACATTGCTGCAGATGGACACAGTTGACCGGATTTGGGTCCCGTATGTCGGGGCTACTTGGTGCTAGGAACCCCAGATTTGGTGTGCAAACCCAGTGGAACTAGCTCTACAACATATCCAAAAGCTGGGGTTTCTAGCGCCAAGTGGCACTGACGTACGGGGCCCCAAAGTTGGTTCAGAAAATGTCAAGCACTTCTGAAGCAGAGAATGACATTTTCCGAACCGACTTTGGGGCCCCCTATCTCTGGGCCACTTGGTGCTAGGAACCCCATGTTGTTGTGCTTATGTTGTAGTGCTAGTTCCACTGGGTTTGCACACCAAATTTGGGGTTCCTAGCACCAAGTGGCCCCGAGATACGGGGCCCCAAATACGGTTCGGAAAATGTCCTTTTTTGCGGCAGAAAAGTGCTTGACTCGAGTATAAGCCGACGGGGGCACATTCAGCACAAAAAAAGTGCTGAAAAACTCGGCTTATACTCGAGTATATACGGTATATAAAGACTATTCCTGTTTGATTCTGAACGATATATGTTAATTGAAAGAGTTGGTCACATTGGCCTCTGGAACTGTGAAGGAGCCGGGCAATCTGCTACTGAGGTCTCCTGCTATTGTCTGAAGGTGTCCTGTGTTTATACTTATGTTAATGGGTTTTGTACTTTCTGAGCCTGAAGCCGGTGTTCTATTGAGAAATGCCCTTCATCAAAAAATGCCTCCGATGGGTCTGCGCAGTACGCAACATCACTCCAGCTGATATGTTGATCAGCTGGCGTGACGTCAACACGGCGCATGCGCAAATTGTCTGAGGCAGTATCCGACGATCTACTTAGCGCAGAGAGAGAATGTAATTGTCACCTTCTGCCTCGCTTTTGCGGGGCGGGTTGGGGGTGTGTTGAAGGGCGTGTTTTGTGTGTGTTTTAACCCATCCTTAGACACAGCCAAAACCCAGCATTTAACACATTCGAGCTGCCGTGCAACAGACAGAAAACACGCCATTCAATACTGGTAAGTATGGTGAGTGGTTAATACAGGTGGTGGTGGAATTGTCACTTTCAATGGTGGAAATGTCACAAGGAGAAATGGATAATTGAGCTAACAAGCATAAGAATCACTTATTCATAAATTGGACACTGTAGCATCTTATATCTATTTATGTAACAATTGTATCTGTATGTGGTTTTATGGTATTTTTGGCATTTGGCACATTGCACTTTAAGTTTGTAGATTTGGATATATTGAAGTATAGAATCTTGATCACATAACAAATTTGAGTAAATTAGTGGTGTATCTAATTTTAAAATAGTAAGGTGGCGCAGTTAACAGTATTTTTTAAATTTTTTTCATCACTTATATTGGTGTTTTTTTGACTGCAGCAACCGAAGTAGGATTCACATTTATTTAATTTATTATATATGCGCCGGTGACCCTCACATACTTATTTACCTTCTAGGATACCATCCTTTGGACTCACACCAGGAGACATATGCCTTTCAGGTTCTATAATAGCATTAACCAGAGTGGTTAGGACTGGACCTGAGAGCCCACGTTTTTTCGGGACGTGGGTCTCAACAGCCAAACCGTCAAATTCAGACTTTGTAAGGAAGGATGGAATATTGGCCCTTGCGAGAGCAGGTCTGGTCGCAGTGGGAGCACCCATGGCCTTCCGACTGCCATCCTTATGATCTCTGCATACCAGGACCTCCTGGGCCAAGCCGGGACTACTAGGATTACTAGCTTCCCTTCTGTCTTGACCCTGCAAAGTAACCGAGCAAAAAGAGGAACTAGAGGGAACGCATAGATCAGAGAAAACTGATCCCACGGAACTATCAAGGCATCTGAACCTTGTTCTTGATACAAAGATGTCCAGTTTGTTGTTGAACCTGGAGGCTAGTAGGTCTACATCCGGGGTACCCCATCTCTGGCATATTGCCGGGGTGTAGCGACTATTCTCCTGGGTCCAGCTGCTGGCGGCTTAAAAAATCCACTTACCAATTTTCCACCCCTGGTATAAAGACTGCAGATAGACAAGGAACATGTTTCTCTGCCCAAGTGAGAACGTGATTCACCTCCCTCTGGGCACTCAGACTCCTGGTGCCCCCTTGGTGTTTGATATAGGCGACTGCTGTGGCATTGTCGGACTGAACTCGGACAGGACAGCCTTGTAGCCTGCCTGTCCAGGTCTTCAGGGCCAGAAGGACTGCTCGAAGTTCCAGAATGTTGACTGGTAAAGACCCTTCGGTTCTGGACAATTTTCCTTGGATCGAAGCTTCTTCCAGAACTGCTCCCCAGCCTTAAAGGCTGGCATCTGTAGTCGCGACTTTCCAAAATATTGTAACAAAGGACTTTCCCTTCTGTAGATTCTTGTCTAGTAACCACCAATTGAGGCTCTGGCACACTGCTAGTAACAGGCGCATTGGAAGGTCCAAGGCTTGAACTCTTTTGTTCCAGGCAGACAGAATGTTGTTCTGTAAAGGCCTTGAGTGGAACTGGGCGTAAGGAACAGCCTCGAATGAGGCTACCATCTTCCTCAATAATCTCATACAGAGACGAATGGAAGGAGTCTTCCTGACCTTGACTAGTCGGACAAATCCTTTATGGCTTTGGCTTTTGCCTTGGGCAAGAATACCCTGCTTTGGACTGTGTCTATGATCATGCCCAAATATTCCAGCCTTCTTAGGGGCTGTAATAGTAATTTTTCCAGGTTGAGGACCCAGCATAGGTACTCCAAGTATCTTACTGTGCTGAGCACATTGTGCTTCAAGCGTGCCATGGACTGTTCTACCAGTAGTAGATCGTCTAGATAAGCTGTTACTGCTATGCCCTGATCCCTTAATTTTGCCAGGGGCAGACCTAGAACCTTTGTAAATACTCGAGGCGCCGTAGCTAGACCGAAAGGGAGGGCCACAAACTGGAAGTGGCGCTGCTCTACCGCAGGCCTTAAGAACTTCTGGTGAGCGGGAAAAATTGGCACATGTAGATATGCATCTTTGATGTCTATTGATGCCAGGAATTCTCCCCCCTGAAGGGTGGAAACCACTGAGCCAATAGACTCTATGCGGAATGAGCAAATGTTTAAGAGCTGATTTAGGTCCTTTAGATCCAGAATGGGTCTGACACCTCCGTTTGGCTTCGGGACTGTAAAAAGGGTTTGAGTAAAACCCTGAGCCCTGCTCCTCTGGAGCCACCTCTATGATCACCCCCTGAGATAACAGGCGATCCAAAGCCAGAAACAATTGTCTCCTTTTCTCTGGATCCTTGGGGACACTTGACCAAAGAAGATAGGATGGTGGAATTTCTCGAAATTTCAGCTTGTACCCGAGAGATACAGTGGAGGATACCCATTTGTCCTGAACCCTCTTTCTGCCAAAGATCCACAAAACACCAAAGCCTTTCCCTCACTCGGCCGAGCGGGGGCACCCCTTCACAAGGAGGCTTTGGTATTCTGTTTAGCAGATCTTTGACCTCAAGGCTTCTTTTGCCCATGGGCTTGGCCTTGGACCTTTCCTCTTGTACTGGACTGGGAAGGCCGTCGCCACTGCCTAGAGGCCGAGGTACTCGGGGCTGGGGAAAGAGAACGTTTAAAAGAAGGATGTTTATCTTTCTTTTTAACCAGCAATAAGGTGGTCTTGCCACCAGAAATCTTCTGGATATATTTATCCAGATCATTCCCAAACAAGCGTTCCCCATGAAATGGGGACCCAGCTAAATATCTTTTGCATGAGGCTTCAGCTGCCCAATGTTTAAGCCAAAAGGACCTACGCATGTATACCAGCAGGAGTGTAAGGTGGGATGCTTGCTGGACAGAATCCATAATAGCATCTATTGCAAAACATAAGGCCCTCGGAAGAGCTGCAGGAAGAAAATTAACTACCTGCTTCACCTGCTCCTTCAAATATTGGCACATACCAACTGCTGCAACTGCAGGTTGGACCACAGTGCCAGCCAAGGCAAAAGAGGATTTAAGTAATGATTCCAGCTTCTTGTCAGTTGGATCTTTAAACCCCTAAACATTGTCCACAGGACAAGTTAGGCTTTTATTCACACAAGAAATAGCCGCATCTATTGCTGGCACACTCCATTTCTTGGTGAATTTTTCCTCCATTGGGTAGAGCAGGGAGAATTTCCTAGGAGGAGAAAATGATTTATCTGGGTGAGCCCAGCCATCATACATTAGCTTTTCCATTAATGGATGGATGGGAAAGGAAAATGCAGCCTGTGGAGACTTCCGGGACCCCAAGGATGAAACAGGGGACACAGCTGATTCAGTACAGGGCAAATTGTATGTGGTACGCACCATCTCTGTATAATATTGCAACTGTAGCTTGAGAGCCTGCGAGTTAGAAGAGAGCTTCTCCTCATCCCCTGATTCGTCTGCTCGTGATCCTTGTCCCCAGACAGTGTTGTATCATCATCATCAGACTGCTGATCATCTGATAGGGAACCCAGAGCAGAGGAAAGAGACCTACCACGTTTTCTGCTATCTCCTAAGGATGCTGTGATAAAAGCAGTAATCCTTTGTTCTAAACCACCCAATGCTGCTTCCATAGCATCATCAGTGAAATGTGTAGGGGCTGCAATATTGGGAGAAGCAGCAATGCCTGACAGCGGCGATCACTCATCCTGCGTGGCTGCCTCCAGTCTCTCAGGGGGGGATGTTACCCTGCAGGCACGTCTAGAGTCCCCAGACCCTGACGGTGATTTCTTGGTGCTCTTCTTAAAACAAGCACCTCGCGCCTGCGCAGTGAGTCGCCGTGCACGCCGCACGTGCACCGCGCCCGCAACCACGCCCCCTCCTTCCCCACCGCTTTCACTGTAAAAGCACGCCCCCTGCGCGCGCACACATGTAGTCCCAATATGGCGGTGGCTGGGGGCAAGGGGGAGAAAGGAAAAGACTGGGAAGCTATGCGGGACCCCAAGACTGCGTGGGATCCCCTTTATCATTTAAGTGGCAGAGCCTGCAGCGGAGGAGGTGAGTGACTGACAGAGCGGCTTCACTGAGCTGTATTTCCTGGAAGCATGTAAGTAACACCAGGTATGCCTCTTACTCCCTCTAGTGGCAGATAACAGGTAAGACATGCAACAACTCAAAGAAGCTAATCCTTAAGGTGTTCGCCTAGGATTGCTTCACTTACCTTACCCCCACCGCAGGATACTGCTGAGAACAGCCAGACCCAACCTTCACCCATCACGGGGGGTAGTGTTGTGCCAACCTTCAGGGTTCTGGGTTCCTACTTACAGGAGCCTCTTCCCTGGACCTGTAGAAGACTCTGCCAGAAAAACTATGTGCATCTTCAATATATGTGCTCAAAAGTACTGGATCCCAGAGCCCAGTCCTCAGAGAGAGACATTACAGGCAAAACCTTGTTTCCAACCCCTGAAGGTGACTATCTAACCCATGATGTAATGAATAGAGCTCTGTGTCCCGTGATGTATGAACAAGAAAAAGGATTCCAGCTTTGCAGCCAAACGAGTCCTGCCTAGTTCTTTGTTGCAATATGCGGCTATAATATCTGATATTTATCTTCAAACTGGAGGAAGCGGTAACCTGGTCAGTTCTCTAGCCGTGCTCTAGTGTGCTCTCCTCCTATAATCAGAATTGTCCCTGCTGAGCAATTCACTGAGACGTTCAGTGTCCTGCTGTTTTTCCTCCCCCAGCTCTCTGTTCTCCGCTGCATAAGGAGCTTAGAGGGTATATATATATATATATACTTTCCTGGTTACAGCTGATGTTGCAGCGTTATATACGTGCATACCACACCATCTGGGTTTTGAAGCAGTCGAAAACCATCTCTCCAAAGATGGAAGACTCCCCACACTACAATGAAACTTCATTATGCAGCTGTTAAAATTTGCAACCAGGCATAATTATTTCTGGTTTCAGGACAAATTCTTTTTACAACAGAGGGGCGTGGCCATGGGGGCCAAATTTGCCCCCAGTCTCGCTAACCTCTTCATGGCCCAGTGGGAGGAGGATGTCGTCTATGCTGCCCGGAGACCCGAATTGGTTCTTTGGGCCAGGTACATAGACAACATCCTCCTCTTTTGGGAAGGAGATCGGCCATCACTCGAGGGCTTCATGAATACTCTCAACGCCAACGACAGGGGGATTTCGTTGAGTTTTGAAGCCAGCACAACCAAGGTGCATTTCCTCGATCTGGAAATTTCAGTTGTGCACCAACACCTAGAGTTCCGTACCTACTTCAAACCCACAGATCGGAATGGGTACATTCCGATCGACAGCTGCCATTGCGAAGAATGGCTTCGGTCAGTCCCCCGCAGCCAGTTTTTAAGATTGAGGCGCAACTGTACCCAGACTTCAGATTTTTTATCCCAATCTCAAGTCCTCAGAAGCAGATTCCTGGATAAGGGTTACGACCCTCACCTGCTAGACAGCGAAATTAATAGAGCACTACTCACTGAAAGGCAGGCTACGCTTATAGAACGCTCTAAAGACAACACTACATTTAATGCTAAGCTATCCTTTTTTACCACCCATTCTATTCAATCTAAACAGATTAAACGTATTATTAAAAAACATTGGGGAATATTACAGAACGATAGACTACTTGGTCTTGTTTTACCCAAGCAGGCCTCGGTAGTCTTTAGAGGCGCTAGGTCCATTCAGGGACAGATCGCCCCAAATATAATAGACCCCCCCAAAAAAGTGTCGTTCTTTCAGGAGTGTAAAGGTTACTACCCCTGTCGTAAGTGCCAGGTCTGCCTACATAATATTGGGGGAAGACGCAAGAGTGTCACTTTTAAGTCCACTGTCACTTCCCGCACCTACTCCATGAAGCATTTCACCACGTGTTCCTCACAATACATCGTTTATCTGATAACCTGTCCTTGCCACAAACAATATGTGGGTCGCACGATCAGAACTTTTTCTGTTCGTATTAATGAACACGTGGCTGCAATCAAAAAAGGTAGGGACAAGCACACTGTGCCACGTCACTACCTGGAACACCATGACAGGGATCCCACAGGCACTCTGTTCCAGGTTATTGACAAGTTTGTCCCGCACTGGAGGGGTGAGTCTCGTCTGCGTGGGGTTTCACGTCTCGAGACATACTGGATTCACGAGTTGAGGTCCTTCTTCCCGTTTGGGATGAACGTGGAGTGGGACCTCAACTCGTTTATCAATTCATCTTAACACCCCCTTTTTTGTATTCATTTCATCACATCTGCATATATTTTCAGGTGCTCCCCTTTAATACTACCACCTATGTTTATTTCCACATTATTCTATTTTCCCCTGTGTTGGCGCAATTTTTTGGGGGTGCGCTTACATTATATTCAGAGGTGAGCTACACCTTCCGCATGTTGGCTTTTCACACTGGCTTGTGCACGGTTAACATTATGAGGATGGCTCTTACTTTGTAGATGCAATGTTCATGAACCCATTTTATATCATGTCTTTAGAAGACATTGCATTTTATTCATTTATCTTGTCTGTTGTTTTGATAGGAAGGGATTATTATTACACTTTGGGGGCTCTCGCCAGCATTGATGTATTTAGTGCTGGTTTTTGGTCCCTCGATTTTCAACTGTTAGAAGTCAGCCGAGCACTACCCTTCCTTTCAGGCGCGCCACCCAACTGTATGGCCCTTGCCCTTGTGCCTTGCCGTCTGTTGAGTGGTGCGTCCCCTTCCCCATTTCTTAGGTAACTTTTTGCCAGTTTTCCATCATTGAGGTGGGATTTCTGGCTGCTATTAACATTTTTTGTTACTTCCGGAGACACGGGGGAGGAGCCTGGGCACCGGCGTTGGGAACGTTTTATCTGACACTCGTCCCCCCTCCCTCTTCCTCTCCCTGACTTCCACATGACAGGGGATGGACGTGGAGCTGGTCCTGCGCTCCGACGTCACTTCCTCATGTCTGTCTCATGGAGGTTGGGCGGCGCCGCCAGTGACTTCCTGTCTTCACAGCGATTGGTGGTTGGCTCTGCCCGCCCCCAGAAACATAGTCCCTGATTGGCACTGACTCCATGTTGCTTTAGAGCTGACACAGAAGTGTCAGCAATGGGAGTATTGTGCATATAAGTCCGTTTCTTGTTCATTCCACTTCATTACAAAATGTTTGAACATTCTGATGTGATATCATGCTACTATTTATCTATGTAAGGTCTTTTTTGGTGATATATAACAGGTCAAATTCCGTTCCCTGTTTATTTCATTTTTGAACAGTCTGAGGTTGTATTATTCAATTATTTTTCTATGTGAGGTCTGTTTGGTGACATACAACAGGTTAATCACACACTATGTATACTAATGCATGATGTTTCACACCTGTCAGGTGTGAAACATCATGGTCATCATCAGGTGTGATCATGTGACCCCATTCATCCAATGGGGAAGGTTGTTTGACAGCACACACCATTTTGGAATGTTTTTTATAAATATTAGGCAACCTGGAGGGGATGCTGCATGCCCCAGTAGACGATCTATTGATCGAAAAGCTTCGGGCGCTTCCAGCATCCTCCTTGTTGCCCATTTTTTATTTTATACTCTGTGATCACATTTTATTGTTATCTGGCGTTTTTAGCAATAAAAATCCTATTTTTGCTCATCTACACTATGTGGAGCTTGTTTATTTTTTCTCCACATACTTACTGAGAGATTCAACCAGCCTTCACTCCAGCCTTTGTACGTGACACATTGTTCCCTCTGATCCGCACCTTGGCCATCCTTTGGGAGGACCCACCTGGCGACCCCGGGAGATCCGCGCAGAGTTTGACCCAGAAGGTTCGCAGAGCTGTGATGTCTGTTCACTGGCCCTGAGAGGCAACCCGCTCGAGTGACTCCCTGTCGCTGACAAGGGAGTCCATCATATCTGGTAAGAGTTTCTTACACACCACCTTTACCAAGTCGCATGTTGTTGAGAGATACAACTTGGGGATGATTTGTTGATTCACCTGCGTTTTAACTTCTGTCTCCCTGCATCCACGCATGGTTTTCAGTGGGACATTCCATGTCATTTGTTTCCCACTCACCGACAGGATTTTATTCACTTATATTGAGAGACTTACAAGTTTTTTCACTGTTATGTTTATTATTTGTGGACATTTGTTTTTTTCAGTTGTTTTTTTGATTGAAGACTTTTGGCACCATTTATGCGCTACTTTTTATTTCATTTTCACATGTTTCTTTGGTTGTTGTCACCTTGTAAGTAGCTGCTCCGCACCATATATTTTTTCAATTTAGCGCAGTGTACACTTTTATTATATTTATATATATATATATATATATATATATATATATATATATATATATATATATACATATATCCCTTAAATTTTTCACTTTTTGTTATATTGCAGCCATTTGCTAAAATCATTTAAGTTCATTTTTTCCTCATTTATGTACACACAGCACCCCATATTGGCATAAAAAACCCAGAATTTTTGACATTTTGGCAGATTTATTAAAAAAGAAAAACTGACCCTTTTTCAGACCCTTTGCTCGGTATTTAGTAGAAGAACCCTTTTGATCTAATACAACTATGAGTCTTTTTGGGAAAGATGTAACAAGTTTTTCACACCTGGATTTGGGGATCCTCTGCCATTCCTCCTTGCAGATCTAGTTCTATCAGGTTGGATGGTGAACGTTGGTGGACAGCCATTTTTAGGTCTCTCCAGAGATGCTCAATTGGGTTTAAGTCAGGGCTCTGGCTGGGCCATTCAAGAACAGTCACGGAGTTGTTGTGAAGCCACTCCTTGGTATATGACTGAAGCACTCAAGCATAGTGTGGGACGTTCCATTACAAGCAGGAGGAAAACACTGTGAGAGCAGTCTGAGATGGATACAGAGTCAGTCTGGGAGGACTGTGGAAGTTTAATCAAGAGGGCTGGAGAAAGGGGCAGCTGCAGCCAGGTGGGCTGGCAGTGCCTGAAGAGGTGGTGCTGAGATCAGTAGCCACAGGAAGACAGCTGGGCACTAAGACAATGCTACACTACCAAAGGGGCCCACAGTCCCTGCCTGTAAAGGGCATTTGCTACTAAACTGATTGGGCCTTGTAGTCAGATAACATTACAGTGTGCCAGCCAGTCCTGGGAGTTGTAGTGCTTCAAGCAAGTGTTGTGCTGAAGGAAGCTGAGGAGTGTAAATAAAACCTGTACAGAAGAAGTTGTCCCTGAAAAGTTCTACTGAAGTCAAGTGAGCATCCCATATTACCCTTTTTCCCATCCAAGTTAAACCCCCTAGTAAAAATACAAAACAAAGCACTGGATTGTTCCTTGCCTCGAGGGTGCTGTGAGAATGCGGTGTGAGGGAACCCTTTGCACTTGCAGTACCTTAGGGGGTGCGCTACATTCGTCTACACAAGGGAGGCTTTTACAGGTCTAAAACATGTTAAATGCACAAATAATCTTATGGGAAGATTGCTGTTGTAATGAAAAGTCTAGCAACAGGGTCACTTTAACAGCTTCCAAATTGCACTAGTCATTTAATCGCTGTTATAATTAAATATGAAAAAGACTGGCATTCCATGAAGCCTATTGGTCCTTTAAAGGGCCCGTGTTGCATTACTTTCTCCAGCTGCCTTCATAATTAATGCTGGGATGGAGTGACCTATTAAGTGATAGAGTGAAATATTACAGAGTCAAAGCGCGGTATGGTGCATGATAAATATGTGAAGCAGGGACGACTGGCTGGGCGGAGGGATGGATTTGGTCGGAAGCAGGAATTGATTGTGCAGTCAGGTGGGAAAATGAAAAGTGTGAAAAAACCCGGACAATTAGTGCATGACCTGCTATGCTGAGGTCTCGCGGAGAGAAAAGTCAGAGGATCACTGAGCCCCGACCATCAGCAAACAAGCCAAGCAGGCGAGAGAGAATGGAAACAGGGGGTTGGCAGGCATCTCAGTACTTTCTGTTACTGACGGCTTTTATCATCTAGCTTTTTTTAACAGGGAATAAGTTAATAAAATGATAGAGCAGATGTCTCTTGGAGTGAAGTAAACAGCATTCTGCAGGTTTCTCAACTAGATGAAAGGAAAATGAAGTGAGACTTTTTTTTTTATTTGTTTCTCACAAATCATTTTATCAATCTTGTATATGAAATCAGGGGTTACCTGGGGTTGCAATTGCCATAAAACAAAAACAAAAGGATGCCAACAACAGGGCGGTGAACAGAAACTAAACATAAAATTGCCCTACTACCCACCTTCATCTGACCTTAGATAAACACATTTTGGCAAATGCAGAAATATAAACAAAAAAGGAATATGTGAGCAGTCACAAGACACCCTGCAGCTAAATAAACATTAAACAGTATGTAAACCCAACAAATTGATATTTCTGATATGTGCCTGATGTATTTGTATGAAAAAGTATCCTGTTTTCTTTGTATTGCTTCCTTTGTGTGAAATCCCTGGTGATCCTGCCAGTCACTCTGCTTTCCTATTAAAAACTGGCCACAATAGGCATGAAAGCAAACCCTGGTCAGTTCTCTAGCTGTGCTCTAGTGTGCTCTCCTCCTATAATCAGAATTGTCCCTGCTGAGCAATTCACTGAGACGTTCAGTGACCTGCTGTTTTTCCTCCCCCAGCTCTCTGTTCTCCGCTGCATAAGGAGCTTAGAGGGTATATATATATATATATATATATATATATATATATATATATATATATATATATATATCCCTTAAATTTTTCACTTTTTGTTATATTGCAGCCATTTTCTAAAATCATTTAAGTTAATTTTTTCCTCATTTATGTACACACAGCACCCCATATTGACATAAAAAACCCAGAATTTTTGACATTTTGGCAGATTTATTAAAAAAGAAAAACTGACCCTTTTTCAGACCCTTTGCTCGGTATTTAGTAGAAGAACCCTTTTGATCTAATACAACTATGAGTCTTTTTGGGAAAGATGCAACAAGTTTTTCACACCTGGATTTGGGGATCCTCTGCCATTCCTCTTTGCAGATCTAGTTCTATCAGGTTGGATGGTAAACGTTGGTGGACAGCCATTTTTAGGTCTCTCCAGAAATGCTCAATTGGGTTTAAGTCAGGGCTCTGGCTGGGCCATTCAAGAACAGTCACGGAGTTGTTGTGAAGCCACTCCTTGGTTATTTTAGCTGTGTGCTTAGGGTCATTGTCTTGTTGGAAGGTAAACCTTCGTCCCAGTCTGAGGTCCTGAGCACTCTGGAGAAGGTTTTCGTCCAGGATATCCCTGTACTTGGCCGCATTTATCTTTCCCTCAATTGCAACCAGTCGTTCTGTTCCTGCAGCTGAAAAATACCCCCACAGCATGATGCTGCCACCACCATGCTTCACTGTTGGGACTGTATTGGACAGGTGATGAGTAGTGCCTGGTTTTCTCCACACATACCACTTAGAATTAAGGCCAAAAAGTTCTATCTTGGTCTCATCGGACCAGAGAATCTTATTTCTCACCATCTTGGAGTCCTTCAGGTGTTTTTTAGCAAACTCCATGCGGGCTTTCATGTGTCTTGCACTGAGGAGAGGCTTCCGTCAGGCCACTCTGCCATAAACCGACTGGTGGAGGGCTGCAGTGATGGTTGACTTTCTACAACTTTCTCCCATCTCCTGACTGCATCTCTGGAGCTCAGCCACAGTGATCTTTGGGTTCTTCTTTACCTCTCTCACCAAGGCTCTTCTCCCCCGATAGCTCAGTTTGGCCGGATGGCCAGCTCTAGGAAGGGTTCTGGTTGTCCCAAACGTCTTCCATTTAAGGATTATGGAGGCCACTGTGCTCTTAGGAACCTTAAGTGCAGCAGAATTTTTTTGTAACCTTGGCCAGATCTGTGCCATGCCACAATTCTGTCTCTGAGCTCGTCAGGCAGTTCCTTTGACCTCATGATTCTCATTTGCTCTGACATGCACTGTGAGCTGTAAGGTCTTATATAGACAGGTGTGTGACTTTCCTAATCAAGTCCAATCAGGATAATCAAACACAGCTGGACTCAAATGAAGGTGTAGAACCATCTCAAGGATGATCAGAAGAAATGGACAGCACCTGAGTTAAATATATGAGTGTCACAGCAAAGTGTCTGAATACTTAAGACCATGTGATATTTCAGTTTTTCTTTTTTAATAAATCTGCAAAAATGTCAACAATTCTGTGTTTTTCTGTCACTATGGGGTGCTGTGTGTACATTAATGAGGAAAAAAATGAACTTAAATGATTTTAGCAAATATAACAAAGAGTGAAAAATTTAAGGGGGTCTGAATACTTTCCGTTCCCACTGTATATACAGTATCTCACAAAAGTGAGTACACCCCTCACATTTTTGTAAATAGTTTATTATATCTTTTCATGTGACAACACTGAGAAAATGACACTATGCTAGAATGTAGGGATGAGCCGAACACCCCCCGGTTCGGTTCGCACCAGAACCCGCGAACGGACCGAAAGTTCGCACGAACGTTAGAACCCCATTGACGTCTATGGGACTCGAACATTCAAAATCAAAAGTGCTCATTTTAAAGGCTAATTTGCATGGTATTGTCCTAAAAAGGGTTTGGGGACCCGGGTCCTACCCCAGGGGACATGTATCAATGCAAAAAAAACTTTTAAAAACGGCCGTTTTTTCGGGAGCAGTGATTTTAATGATGCTTAAAGTAAAAAAAAAAAAAGTGAAATATTCCTTTAAATATCGTACCTGGGGGGTGTCTATAGTATGCCTGTAAAGTGACGCGTGTTTCCCATGTTTAGAACAGTCCCTGCACCAAATGTCATTTTTAAAGGAAAAAATCTCATTTAAAACTGCTTGCGGGTTTAATGTCATGTCGGGTCATGGCAATATGGATGAAAATCAGTGAGACAAACGGCATGGGTACCCCCCAGTCCATTACCAGGCCCTTTGGGTCTTGTATGGATATTAAGGGGAACCCCGCACCCAAATTAAAATAAGGAAAGGTGTGGGGCCACCAGGCCCTATATACTCTGAACAGCAGTATACAGGCGGTGCAAACAAGACAGGGACTGTAGGTTTGTTGTTAAGTAGAATCTGTTTGTAATTTTGAACATTTTTAACGTGTTTAGCTCCAGCCAAAAAATCTTTTCTAAGCTTTTTGGAAAACATAGGGAAGGGTTATCACCCCTGTGACATTTGTTTTGCTGTCTTTCCTCCTCTTCAGAAGATTTCACCTCACTTTTTTGTCCCAATGAAAAATGTTTTTTGAAAATTTGGGTTTTTTTGTGGAACAAGGATTGGAAAGCATCAGTGGAAAGGAGAAATTGTTTTCCCATATTAACTCTTACAGGAGAGAATTTCCCTTCCTAGGGGTAGATTTCATCTCACTTCCTGTTGTCTCCTTCCGTTTGCAAGTAGGAGTCGTTTGTAAGTTAGATGTTTGAAAGTAGGGTCCTGCCCTATATACTCAGCAGAAATTTGGGCCTTAGGTGTTGCTGTGGCCACAACACTGTAAGCCCTCACAGGGCCCTGCTGTGAAATATTAGATCAAGAATTGTAATTACATGCCCCTGTTGAACAGGAGCTGAAAAATTAGGCCTTAGGCACTGGTGCTGGTGCCACAACACTGCAACCCCTCACAGACACTCTAGTTGGAACGCAGGAACGAGCCCTGCTGCAAAGTATTGCTTCAAAAATTGTAATTACACGCCCCTGTTAGACAGGGGCAGAAAAATTGGGCCTTAGGCACTGGTTCTGGTGCCACAACACTGCAACCCCTCACAGACACTCTAGTTGGAACGCAGGAACGAGCCCTGCTGCAAAGTATTGCATCAAAAATTGTAATTACACGCCCCTGTTAGACAGGGGCAGAAAAATTGGGCCTTAGGCACTGGTGCTGGTGCCACAACACTGCAACCCCTCACAGACACTCTAGTTGGAACGCAGGAACGAGCCCTGCTGCAAAGTATTGCATCAAAAATTGTAATTACACGCCCCTGTTAGACAGGGGCAGAAAAATTGGGCCTTAGGCACTGGTGCTGGTGCCACAACACTGCAACCCCTCACAGACACTCTAGTTGGAATGCAGGAACGAGCCCTGCTGCAAAGTATTACATCAAAAATTGTAATTACACGCCCCTGTTAAACAGGGGCTGAAAAATTGTGCCTTAGGCACTGGTGGTGGCGCCCAGAACCAAAAATGTTCTTACAAGCTATCAGCGTGATGATTGAGGAGGAAGAGGATAATTACTCAGGGATAGTCACTCAGCATCAGCATAGGCAGTCTTTGAAGGGATCTGAGATTTCAAAAAAAATTATTCGGTTACATTAGCATCAGGTGCTTGGTAGCTGGTGGTGATCCAAGACTCATTCATTTTTATGAAGGTCAGCCGATCGACCGAGTCGGTGGACAGATGCACCCTGTGATCGGTTACCACGCCTCCAGCAGCACTGAATGTGCGTTCCGAAAGAACGCTGGATGCAGGACAGGCCAGTAGCTCAATTGCATACTGTGCAAGCTCTGGCCAGTGATCCATCCTCAAGACCCAGTAACCCAGAGGATTTTCGGTGGGAAAGGTGTCCAAGTCTGATCTTGCCCCTAGGTATTCCTGCACCATGTAAAACAGACGCTGGCGATGGTTGCTGGAACCGATCATACCTTGGGGCTGCGGACCAAAAAATTGTCTGAACGCATCGGTCAGACGGACACCTTCTCCACCGCTCCTTCTTTGACTGACCGAAGCCTCAGCAACACGTTGTCCAGAAACAGGAGTTTGTAACCTCCCAGTCTCTGGGAACGTGTTGCACAGACCTTTCTGCAAGGCCTCCCGAAGATGTTTCATCCTCTGCTCCCTCTGCGATGGCAAGATAAGGTCCGCAACCTTACCCTTGTAACGTGGATCAAGGAGGGTTGCCAGCCAGTATTGGTCCTTCTCCTTGATACCACGAATACGAGGATCCTTACGCAGGCTTTGCAGGATCAGGGAGGCCATGCAGCGTAGGTTTGCTGAGGCATTCGGTCCGGAGTCCTCTGGGTCACTAAGGACGACATGGTCCACAGCCACCTCCTCCCAGCCACGTACAAGTCCATGTGTTTCTTGGGACTGATCCCTTAAAGACTGCTGCTGATGCTGAGTGCCAGGCTCCACCTCCATACTGACACAATCTTCCTCCTCCTCCTCCTCCTCTTCCTCCTCGTCCTCTTCCTGTGTGATCGGCGGGCACGCAGGAACACTGTCTGGATAAAGGGGGCCTTGAGAGCTAAGGAAGTCCTCCTCTTCCTGCCTCTGTTCTGCCTCAAGTGCCCTGTCCATTATTCCACGCAGCGTGTGCTCCAACAGGTGGACAAGGGGGACAGTGTCACTGATGCATGCACTGTCACTGCTCACCATCCTCGTGGCCTCCTCGAATGGTGACAGGACAGTGCATGCATCCCTGATCATGGCCCACTGGCGTGGGGAAAAAAAACCAAGCTCCCCTGACCCTGTCCTGGTGCCATAGTCGCACAGGTACTCATTGATGGCCCTCTGCTGCGTGTGCAGCCGCTGCAGCATGGCCAACGTTGAGTTCCACCTGGTGGGCATGTCACAGATTAGGCGGTTCTTGGGCAGGTTAAACTCCTTTTGGAGGTCCGTCAACCGAGCACTGGCATTATATGACCGGCGGAAATGCACACAGACTTTCCTGGCCTGCCTCAGGACATCCTGTAAGCCCGGGTACCTGCCCAAGAACCGCTGCACCACCAAGTTAAGGACGTGAGCCAAACAGGGCACATGGGTCATTTGTCCCTGTCGGAGGGCAGAGAGGAGGTTGGTGCCATTGTCGCAAACAACCATTCCTGCCTTAAGTTGGCGTGGCGTCAACCACCTCTGAACCTGCCCCTGCAGAGCTGACAGAACCTCTGCCCCAGTGTGGCTCCTGTCCCCCAAGCACACCA
Source organism: Aquarana catesbeiana (assembly GCF_042186555.1). Classification (NCBI taxonomy): domain Eukaryota; kingdom Metazoa; phylum Chordata; class Amphibia; order Anura; family Ranidae; genus Aquarana; species Aquarana catesbeiana. The sequence continues at coordinate 280,360,571 of NC_133330.1, forward strand.
GCTCAAGCACCGCATGGCATCTTTTGGCCTGCGTACTTGCGTAGCCCCTTGAACGCCTACGGAGCACCGCTGGTTCCGAGGAAGAGGCCATGGAGGAAGAAGAAGAGGAGGGGTGGAGGAGAGAGGTGTGTCACAATCAGCATTTTGGAGGCGTGGTGGCAGAACAACCTCCAACACTACTGCACCTTGTCCTGCATCCTTCCCAGCTGCCAGCAGAGTCACCCAATGCGCCGTGAAACTTAGGTAACGTCCCTGTCCATGCCTGCTGGACCATGAGTCAGCGGTAATATGCACCTTACCGCTGACCGCCCTGTCCAGCGAGGCATGGACATTGCCTTCCACATGCCGGTAGAGAGCCGGAATCGCCTTCCGTGAGAAAAAGTGGCGTTTGGGTACCTGCCACTGAGGAACCGCACATTCCACAAACTCACGGAAGGGGGCAGAGTCTACCAACTGAAAAGGCAGCAGTTGAAGTGCTAGCAATTTTGCCAAGCTAGCATTCAACCGCTGGGCATGTGGATGGCTGGGAGCAAACTTCTTTCGGCGGTGCAGCAGCTGGGGCAGGGAAATTTGCCTGGTACAATCTGACGTCGGTGTACCAAAAGCAGATTGCCCACAAGTACTTGGCTGTGACACACCTAATTCTACACCTTCATTCCTCTCACTGCAGGTCTCAGAGAGGACTGAAGGTCTAGTGGGGTTGGAAATCTCAGCTGATGAGGAGCAAGGAGAGATCCTCTTTGTTCTTTGGTGTGGGTCTTTTAGATACGCTTGCCAACGAACTGCATGGCAGGTCAACATATGTCTGGTCAAGCATGTGGTACCCAAGCGGGAGATGTTTTGGCCACGCGAGATACGCTTGAGACATATGTTGCAAATAGCAGCGGTGCGATCTGATGCACTCGTCTCAAAAAAGGCCCACACCAAAGAACTTTTTGAATAACGCGCAGAGACTGCAGCGCCCTGCACATGTGGAGCTTTGGGGTGTGATGCAGTCAATGTGCTGCCCTTAGGCTGGCCCCTGGAGGGCATCCTGCCTCGTTGGTGATGTGCCGCCGCCTCCTCCTCCTCCTCCTCCTCTCTCCTATCAGGCACCCACGTTGAGTCAGTGACCTCATCATCCCCTCCCTCCTCATCACTGGAGCAAACCTGGCAGTATGCTGCAGCAGGGGGAGCATGACTGCCAGATTGCTGTCCTTCTTGGGCACCCCCTCTGTCCGTGCTCATGTTACTGCCTTCATCGAGCTCAGTATCGTCATCAGAGCCTTCCAAACGCTGGGCATCCTCCTGGAGCATGTACCCAACACTGTGGTCAAACAGTTCGAGGGAATCCTCATGAGGACATGGTGGAGCTAGGGAAGGAGTCACTGATGACATTGAGCTGAGGGAAGAGGCCGCTGCTTTGCCAGACAAAGCACCCTGGGCATGGGTGAGAGAGGATGAGGAGGATGAGGACGGCTTGGTCATCCACTCGACCAAGTCTTCCGCATGTTGCGGCTCAACACGGCCAGCTGCCGAAAAAAAGGCCAAGCGTGTCCCATGGCCACGTGCTGATGAGGATGCACCGTCTCCACGACCAGCACTAGACACAGAGCCTGCTTGCCCTCTCTTATTGGCTTGTGACTGTCTGCCTCTCCTTCTTGGCCTTCCAGACATACTAATGGCCTGTAGCTGCACTAAGCTGGGATAGAACACCTGTAATTTTCTTCAGGTAGCTTTATATACTGTAACCAGACAAGCCTGCCTGTCAGTAGGAAGATAACAGGAACGGATCTAGCTGAACACTGTGAGCAGGACGCACTGTACTAAATGTAAATAGTCTAGCTGCCTGACCGTGGTACTAATAGGATCAAATAGAACACCTGTAATTTTCTTCAGGTAGCTTTATATACTGTAACCAGACAAGCCTGCCTGTCAGTAGGAAGATAACAGGAACGGATCTAGCTGTACACTGTGAGCAGGACGCACTGTACTAAATGTAAATAGTCTAGCTGCCTGACCGTGGTACTAATAGGATCAAATAGAACACCTGTAATTTTCTTCAGGTAGCTTTATATACTGTAACCAGACAAGCCTGCCTGTCAGTAGGAAGATAACAGGAACGGATCTAGCTGAACACTGTGAGCAGGACGCACTGCACTAAATGTAAATAGTCTAGAAGATAACAGGAACGGATCTAGCTGAACACTGTGAGTAGGACGCACTGCACTAAATGTAAATAGCAGGAACGGCTCTAGCTGAACACTGTGAGCAGGACGCACTGCACTAAATGTAAATAACAGGAACGGATCTAGCTGAACACTGTGAGCAGGACGCACTGCACTAAATGTAAATAGTCTAGAAGATAACAGGAACGGATCTAGCTGAACACTGTGAGCAGGACGCACTGCACTAAATGTAAATAGCAGGAACGGATCTAGCTGAACACTGTGAGCAGGACGCACTGCACTAAATGTAAATAGCAGGAACGGATCTAGCTGAACACTGTGAGCAGGACGCACTGCACTAAATGTAAATAACAGGAACGGATCTAGCTGAACACTGTGAGCAGGACGCACTGCACTAAATGTAAATAGTCTAGAAGATAACAGGAACGGATCTAGCTGAACACTGTGAGCAGGACGCACTGCACTAAATGTAAATAGCAGGAACGGATCTAGCTGAACACTGTGAGCAGGACGCACTGCACTAAATGTAAATAGCAGGAACGGATCTAGCTGAACACTGTGAGCAGGACGCACTGCACTAAATGTAAATAGTCTAGAAGATAACAGGAACGGATCTAGCTGAACACTGTGAGCAGGACGCACTGCACTAAATGTAAATAGCAGGAACGGATCTAGCTGAACACTGTGAGCAGGACGCACTGCACTAAATGTAAATAACAGGAACGGATCTAGCTGAACACTGTGAGCAGGACGCACTGCACTAAATGTAAATAGTCTAGAAGATAACAGGAACGGATCTAGCTGAACACTGTGAGCAGGACGCACTGCACTAAATGTAAATAGCAGGAACGGATCTAGCTGAACACTGTGAGCAGGACGCACTGCACTAAATGTAAATAGCAGGAACGGATCTAGCTGAACACTGTGAGCAGGACGCACTGCACTAAATGTAAATAACAGGAACGGATCTAGCTGAACACTGTGAGCAGGACGCACTGCACTAAATGTAAATAGTCTAGAAGATAACAGGAACGGATCTAGCTGAACACTGTGAGCAGGACGCACTGCACTAAATGTAAATAACAGGAACGGATCTAGCTGAACACTGTGAGCAGGACGCACTGCACTAAATGTAAATAGCAGGAACGGATCTAGCTGAACACTGTGAGCAGGACGCACTGCACTAAATGTAAATAGCAGGAACGGATCTAGCTGAACACTGTGAGCAGGACGCACTGCACTAAATGTAAATTGCAGGAACGGATCTAGCTGAACACTGTGAGCAGGACGCACTGCACTAAATGTAAATAGTCTAGAAGATAACAGGAACGGATCTAGCTGAACACTGTGAGCAGGACGCACTGCACTAAATGTAAATAGCAGGAATGGATCTAGCTGAACACTGTGAGCAGGACGCACTGCATTAAATGTAAATAGTCTAGATAGAAGATAACAGGAATGGATCTAGCTAAACTGAATACAGTGTATATATATATATATGCAACACCTGGGATGCATATATATACACAATACACTGTAAGTGCAGCTAACTGACTGACTGTTCTGCCTAATCTATCTAACTCAAATCAAATGACACTGTCTCTCTCTCTCTCTATCTCTCAGCACACCGGAACACACACTACACAGGGCCGCCGTGCAGGCGGCCTTATATAGTGTGGGGTGTGTACTAAATCCCCTGAGCCATAATTGGCCAAAGCCACCCTGGCTTTGGCCAATTACAGCTCTCTCTACTGACGGCGCTGTGATTGGCCAAGCATGCGGGTCATAGTGCATGCTTGGCCAATCATCAGCCAGCAATGCACTGCGATGCCGCAGTGAATTATGGGCCGTGACGCGCCACACGAATTTGGCGCGAGCGGCCCATATCGTTCGCAATTCGACGAACGATCGAACAGCCGATGTTCGAGTCGAACATGGGTTCGACTCGAACACGAAGCTCATCCCTACTAGAATGTAAAGTAGTAAGTGTATAGCTTGTTTAACAGTGTAAATTTGCTCTCCCCTCAAAATAACTCAACACACAGCCATTAATGTCTAAACTGCTGCCAACAAAAGTGAGTACACCCCAAAGTGAAAATGTCCAAATTGTTTGAAGTTTGAATATTTTGTGTGGCCGCCATTATTTTCCAGCACTGCCTTAACCCTCTTGGGCATGGAGTTCACCAGAGCTTCACAGGTTTCCACTGGAGTACTCTTCCACTCCTCCATGACGACATTACGGATCTGGTGGATGTTAGAGATCTTGCGCTCCTCCACCTTTTGTTTGAGGATGCCCCACAGATGCTCAATAGGGTTTAGGTCTGGAGATATGCTTGGCCAGTCCATCACCTTTACCCTCAGCTTCTCTAGCAAGGCAGTGGTTGTCTTGGAGGTGTGTTTGGGGTCGTTATCATGTTGGAATACTGCCCTGTGGCCCAGTCTCTGAAGGGAGGGGCTCTGCTTTAGTTTGTCACAGTACATGTTAGCATTCATGGTTCCCTCAATGAACTGTAGCTCTCCAGTGCAGGCAGCCACAGACCATGACACCCCCACCACCATGCTTGACTGTAGGCAAGACATACTTGTCTTTGTATTCCTCACCTGGTTGCCGCCATACACGCTTGACACCATCTGAAACAAATAAGTTTATCTTGGTCTCATCAGACAACAGGACCTTTTTCCAGTAATCAATGTCCTTAGTCTGCTTGTCTTCAGCAAACTGTTTGCAACTTTCTTGTGCATCATCTATAGAAGAAGTTTCCTTCTGGGATGACAGCCATGCAGACCAATCTGATGCAGTGTGTGCAGCAATGCTGGTAGAACTCATACGACATATTTCCCAACGACAACCTCTGGATATGACGCTGAGCACGTGCACTCGACTTCTTTGGTCAACCATGGCGAGGCCTGTTCTGAGCGGATCCTGTCCTGTTAACCCGCTTTATGGTCTTGGCCACCATGCTGCAGCTCAGTTTCAGGGCCTTGACAATCTTCTTTTAGCCTAGGCCATCTTTATGTAGAGCAACAATTCTTCTTCCAGATCTTCAGAGAGTTCTTTGCCATGAGGTGCCATGTTGAACTGCCAGTGACCAGTATGTGAGTGAGAACGATAACACCAAATTTAACACACCTGCTCCCCATTCACACTTGAGACCTTGTAACACTAACGAGTCACATGACATCGGTGAGGGAAAATGCCTAATTGGGCCCAATTTTGACATTTTCACTTAGGGGTGTACTCACTTTTGTTTCCAGCAGTTTAGACATTAATGGCTGTGTGTTGAGTTATTTTTAGGGGCAGCAAATATATATGTATATATATACACATTTTTTTTATATACATATGCACAAATGTTTTGCCTTTCATTTCCATTTTAAACAAAATGGGTTGTTTTACAAGGTGAGGGTTTACATACACTTTAATAATGAATACATAGCCTTGCTGTGTAATGGGGCGCACATCTGCTCTTTAATCCACCCCTGTCCAAGCATTGGGTGACTTCTATGATCTGGTGGAATACTATCAGAAAGAGGCCCCCAGGGTTCCCGAGTGTTCCTTTCTTAGGGGATGACTGCAAGGCCACACAGCCTGGCCCAACCAATACTTCTTGTAGCTGGAGCCAGCTATGGACTCTGTAATGTTCCCGTGGACACAAGTCTGTTTCTATGAGGCATCCCCATATAAATGTAGCAACCCTCCTGCATGAGAGAGGGCTTACCTCTAGCAGGGAAAAAGCTAGCATTTACCTGAGGGTAAATCCGTGACCACAATAGAGAGCGATACATGACAAAGAAGGGTGTCAGTCACTTTATTGCTCAGGCTCACTGGGAGAGAGGTTTAGGGTTAGGTCTCTAGTAGCAACCAGATTTCCAGTCTCCATTGCTTCAAAGTATTTCTAAGACTCTCCAGAGAAGATACTCTGTCCCCTTCCAGCAGACATCTATCAGGCTAAAGAAAGGCCTGGACTCTCTGAGGGCAGCAACCATTACCCCTTCAGCAGACATCTACTGGGCTCTTCAAATCAAAATGCACCCTCCTCAATCAAGCAGGGCCTCTCAGCTAAACCTGTGTTAGGCCAGGTCTATACAACACAAACATTTCCTCTCTAGGCCGAGGTCTGGGGGAGAGAGAGCTCACCAAGCCACTCCCTGAGCTTTTTTATAACCACTCTCGGCATGCACCAGTGTAAGAAGACCACTAGTAGAAGCCAAATGGGACATAAGGAGGTGGGGGGATTCTCTAAAACTGGAGCACTCAGAATCTGCTGCAGCAGTGCATGGTAGCCAATCAGGATCTAACTTTAGCTTGTTCAATTAGGCTTTGACAATAAAATCTGGAACCTGATTGGTTACTATGCAGAGCTGCACCAGATTTTGCACACTCTTAGTAAATCTCCTCCTAAGGCTCAATAGCCGTGCCCAATAACTATAGCCCTAAGCGTCGGTGACACCTAGTGATGACAGCTGGGTACTGCTGCAGCAGCTCTGAAACATAAGAGAGAAACCCATTGAGCAGCTAATAATTGCCCCAGGTTAGTTACATTTAGATATCCACTATAGCAGAGGGTGGCTACTTAAGTTAGAAGAAGGAAGCATTGCGCACACAAAGTTGTTTTTTTTTTTTTTTGCAAGTTTAATTAGTTAGCCTCTTACCACAATGTAGTGCACATGTGAAACATAGAGGGTTGGCTTTAATGTCAACATGCTGAACCTATGCTTCCATGGGCAGCCCAATATTCTGTGCTGAGAACATGCTCCCTGCTCACTTTCAGCACAGTGACTGAGCTGTCAAAGACAACTCCTGGTCTCTAGTAATGTCTGGGAACCAACAGGACAGGCTCCCAATCATGTGACCACTGTGACAGCCAATCACATTGGTCACATAATTGGGCAGTCCTTCCTACCCCCTGAGTGTAAAGGCCCTGGTTAAGGGACACCAGAGTTGGGCAGGAAGCAGTTAAAAGGTTCAACAGAAAAGTTTAGCCACCCATGGGGGCTTATAGAATGCAACAGTTTGGGCGTAAGGAGAGAGAGAGACAGAAATAAGAAACAAGAGACCTGCTACCTGACAAGGAGAAGTGTCTGTGGTCCCAACATACCCCTGAGGGATGTTAAATGTCCCATTTAAAAAATCTTCTGGCTTCCCCTCTAAAGGGAAGGCTGCTTTTCAGGGGCGGTCCATCCATTAAGGGCGCACGGGCACCTCCCCCCTGTCCATGCGTCTGGCCCCTATGCAGGACGCTGGACGTATGGATTCCAATGAAATATATTGCAGATTACCAATCATTAGATGTGGCTGCATTCGTTTTCTTTAAAAGTGTTCTGGTATGCCCTCTGGATTATGCTGGCATTACCTACAGTGTAAGTGCTTTTTTTAAAAATGAAAAATACTTATTCTCACACCACAACTGTGCGATCACGTGATATCCCTCCGCTCTTCTTCTCCAATCTATGGAGAGAAATAGAGGGGGCTGAGATTCCCCTGTGACGTCAGCTGTCCAGCAGAGAGAAGTCACGTGACTGCATAGCGGTGGTATGGGAACAGGTATTTAGCCTTTTCATTTTAAAAATACACATACACTGTGGTTAATGGCAGCAGAATCTGGAGGGGATACATTTATTTTTTCTGCATATTGCAGCTGAATAGAGGTAGGAGGGGGGCAGGAGGAAAGTTGCTTTCACGCTGACAGACAGGGAGGGAGGGGGAGAGGGGAGAGACTCACAGTAGAGATCAGGCTGACGGAGGCATGTAACCTGATCACAGTATCATGGCTCAGCAGACATGATTACTGTGGTCAGCACACAAAGGGGGACACAGGAACAGGCAGAATCAACCAGGTATATTACAAAATAGAAAGGGACAAATCACATGGCACAAGCACTGTGCTATAGTTAATGCCTTAAAGGAACAGGATCTTGTTTTTTTTTTGGGTTACAACCACTTTAAGCGTTTTTACCTTTATTTTCACCCAGTGATCTAACCAGTAACACACCTCCTGTATTAGGTTGCCTACACTCCAGATTAAGGAGCAACAGAGACACCTTTGGATAGTAGCGTTTTTAATTTGGGAGGAAGGGAGTTTTAGATGTACTAACAAATTCAAGCCAAACTTCAGCTCAATCTTTTTAATCAGTTACAAGAACATTTTTTTTTTCTTTTTGGAATAAATGTTTTACATAAATAAATAAAGACTTTAAGCACCCCTGTCAGTGGTAAATGGTTTGTCTCATTCTTCTATCTGCTACATCTGCAGGGCAGCTTGTTCTGTTGAAAAACCTTACTGGCCAGGTCACAAGGTTAAGATAAAGGAAAGAAAGTCTAGAAAAGAAAACTAATACAGCCATCACATCTAATAACTGGTAAGCTGAAAAATAATAAATGTTTGTGTTCGGGTTTAATGCTGCTTTAACCCAAGTAACTCTAGTAGCCAAGATTCAGATTAGCAATTGGGGAATCTAGTGGCCAAAATGGGGAACTACACTAGGTGCCTCAACCTACATCTGTATTAATTTGTGTCTTTTATAACTGTTTAGAGTTCAGCTTTAACATTAGGATATATTTCAGGAAATAACATAAACTGAAGTGAAAAAAAAAATAGATAAAAAAAAGGAGATTTAAATTATTTACTTGTGCTTGTCATTTAAACTGTTTTTTAGGGTGTTGTGCACAGTTTGTAAAATGCATTGCTTATATGCTGTATATGCTGCATGCTACAATAAAGGAGACATTTATTACACCTATGAGTGTTGTAAATTGAACCTGTTTTGGCTGCAGTGATTTGTTTTTTATATCTAACTGTTTAAAGCCATGATTTATGATAATCCTTGTATATCCAAGGCTTTGCCACTTTAGATACATTTAGCAATGGAATTGAGCAAGGAGAGAGTGAGGGACTGCAGAGATAAGTCACAAGCCTCTCTGCAGCCCAGGAAAATTTCAAGCTTCTTTATATCAGACCTTATCATGATGTGGTGTAAAATCTACTTTAAGCTTAGAGATCATATACAGGAAATGCTACGTCTGCCACTTATCAGGGCAGGAATTGTTCTTTACATAAAAATACCTTTCCTAAGGTATTTCCTAATGGACTTTATTCATAAATATAATACACCTATATGTATTAAAAGTAGTTTTGCAGCAATCTTAGCCTTTTTTTCAGAATGTTGTAATTCTAGGTAATTTAATATGAAAAAAAAAAAAAACATGAGCATTAATGTGTTTTACCTGCATGCATTTTCTAGAGTGAACAAAACCTAAATATAACAATCCTATTGCTGTTCATAGGCTACGTTATATGTGAATTTTGAGTCATATACCACCATATGACTCAGAGCAGCATCATATATCCAGAATTAAAGCAGAAGTCCAGTGAAAAAATAAATAGCAGTCCATTGAACCAGGGGTCTCTAAACTTTAAAAACAAAGGGCCAGTTTACTATCCCTCAGACTTTAGGAGGGCCGGACTGTGGCCAATGAAAGTAGAAAATGCCCCAACATCAGTGGGAGTAGATAATATCTCAGGCTTGGCGGTCAGTAGGAGGAAGAATAGTGCCCCATTGTTGGTGTCACTGGGAGAAATAGTGCCCTATTGTTGGTGTCAGTGGGAGGAATAGTGACGATCATTGGCGTCAGTGGAAGAAATGGTGCCCTATTGTAAGTGTCAGTGGAAAGAATAGTGGCTGGTATTAGTGGTAGGAACAGTGCCCCAAGGGCCAGATAAAGGCAAGCATAGTCTGGAGACCACTGCATTAGAACATCAAATAAAAAAAGATACTTTTACTGGAAAACCTTTAGTCTGGAGTTGATCATGTAGTGCTTCTTTCTCCAGCAGTATATGCACTCAGTCTTCTGGGTTGAACGTTGGCCAGCATCATTCAGTCCACATACTTTGAGCTCAGGCTATCATGGACCTGCCCCAGCCTGTGATTGATCCATGAAGGAGAAGCTGCACAGTGAGGAGTTAGTTTCTCTGTCACTCTGCTTTTTCCTCATATGAGCATGTTTCTTACCTAAACATGAACTGATTGGGCATTTGTGCTGCTTTTTTTTCCTAGTCTGAGCTCGGTTATACAAGGCCTGCAAGAGGCTAATACTAAGTTACATTCAGGTACTTGTAGGGATCTTCTGCCCTCTACTGTCTCAATTGTAAACGCCTGTAAATATATTATGTATGCACTTTCTGTCCCTGGGTTGTTGGCTTTGAAACTCGGAAGAAGGAAGTGGAGAGAGGGAGAAAGTCTCAACCACATGCCCTATCCATGCTGGTAAACCCCAAGCCAGAAGGGACTATTATGCAAGTATTCCTATGATCTAATAGTTTAAAAGCATCTGCTGAGTGTACATCTAAATCCTTTGGACAGACAGAGTATCTCTACTCTGTCTTTGTTTTATTTCACATGCACGGTGCCAAATAGCTAGGTCTGTGCTACTGTATGTGTTGTGGTTCGGCTGTAGGTCAGATTAGAAACTATTAGGGAAGGACTAAATCAGAGTAGATAGGCTGACTATGAGTTCCAATGCCACACCACAAGTGCCACACAACAGTTCCTACTGAACTCCATTTCTGGCTGGTTGGACAATTGAATGATCTCCCCATGACTGCAGATCTTGTCTTCAGGTCTCCGATAAAAAGACAGATGCTGCATCACCCTCAGGGACCCCTGCAGCTGAGCTTTGCAGCAGCATTCATGTGGATGCATCTCTAATAATAACTACATACATACCCAAGTACAGGGCTTTCTTTCAGTCTATTTCACCACCTCCAGCAGTGGCTCTGTGCACACTACTATTTACTAATTCTTGTAAACACAGAAGCCTAGCTGTGAGGGTGCAGAGGGCATATCTGAAGAAGATGGCTGCAGACTCTTAGCTGTTAAGGAGCTTAACTTTGAAACTGTGAAAGTTAGCTGTTGAGGAGGAATGGTTAGAATGTGGGGTTTGGTTGTAAACTAGACTGAGAGATGTGCACTTCTGAACCCTGCACTCTGTACATAGCACACTCCTGAACCCTACAATCTGTACATAGCACACTCCTGAACCCTGCATTCTGTGTGTCGTGCACTCCTGAACCTTGCATTCTGCACGTAGCATACCCCTGAACACTGAATTATTTACATATCACATTGCTGAACTTTGCATTCTGTGTGAAACACACTCCTGAGCCCCGAATTCTGTGTGTAATGCACTCCTAAACCCTGCACCCTGTGTTTAATGCAGTACTGAAACCTACACTCTGTGTGTTATGTTCTCCTAGAGGCACCCTATGTGCAATGCAAACTGAACTCTGCATTCTATAGGTAGAACAATCCTGAACTCTGAATTCTTTGTGTAATGCACTCCTGAACCCTGCACCCTGTGTTTACTGCAGCCCTGAGCATCTGAACCCTGCGTTCTGTACATAGCATACTCCTGAACCCTGCACTCTGTGTTATGCACTCCAAATTTTATTTAAAAATTGCCTCTCTGTCAGTGTATTTTGACCACACCCACCTTATGGGGCTTGCACATAATCGCTACTCTCCCCTGTTGGGGGGGGGGGGGGGTGTTCCTGCACCTATTCTTTGAGATAAAAAGTCCTGCCCGGAATTATGCACACAATTCCACCACAATAAATGTACTTTTATTAATCTCTTATATAAAGCTTGTATTATTTCCATACTGGTATACATCCATTTACTTGTGGTTAAAGTTATATGCTGAATAGAGTGGTTCCTCTGCTCCCAGTTACTTTGATTACATTACTGGTTAATTTTCCAGGAGGGAATCCCCTCCCCTGTGGAGACACTGACAACTTTTTTTATTAACTCCACTTATTAAAGGTTCTGGTTATCTATCTATGTAGCTACAGGTTTAGAGCAACCCAAAAAGAGGGCTACATACTTATACTGCTTGCATTAAAACAACAGTACATTTACTGATGTATTCATGAATACAGGACTGCATTAACTTGTGTCCTTTATATGTGCCTAGAGTTGAGTAGTAGGCCCCTTTCACACTTGTGCGCTTTCCCCACATTTTCCAGGGTGGCAAAAGTGCATTTTAAAAGATTCTCGTGAAATCCTATGCAACTGTACACACTGCAGGTGTGCTGCACTGTGGAAAGTAATGCAAGCTGCATCCTTGGTTAAAAATCTCACCAAAAGGCACCTTCCATTGTAAGTCAAGCAGAATGCATCAAAAGCAAATCAAAAGCACATCAGTGATAAAGGGCCCTTAAAGCATGCCTCCCAACATTTTGAGATGGGAATGAGGTACACCTATTAGAAAAAGTATGTAGGCATAGGACACACCCCCTGCCACACCCCCTTAAAGGAGAATTATACAAAAATAATTATTAGTTAAACCCACAAGTACTTTTTTTTAACACTTCTATTCCTTTATACTGGCTTTTTAAATGTACAAATGCAACAACTTAGAAACTGGATGAAAGGTTTAGCACTGGGAAACACTTTTTGATAGCTAAATAGTGCATTTCATATACAGGTATATGCATCAGACCAAAATGAGGGACAAATGAGGAGGAATGAGGGACAAAGGGACTTTGTTCCAAAGCAGGGACAGTCCCTCAAAATCAGGGACAGTTGGGAGCTATGCTTAAAGTGATTGTAACAAACATGTTATACTTACCTGCTCTGTGTAATGGTATTGAACAGAGCAGCCCAGATCATCCTCTCCTTGGGTCCCCCGTTGGCGTTCCTGGCAGCCCCCCCCCCCCGACCCCTTGCTGAGTGTCTCCATAGTAAGCCTCCCAAGTCAGCTCTGTGTGTCCATAAGACACACAGAGCGGGGCTCAGACCCGCCAACAGCTCCTCATCACTGGCTGCAATTGACAGCAGCAGGAGCCAATGGCTATCACTGCCGTATCCGAACCAATGAACAGGGAGATTGCTGAGAGAGCCTCTGCTCTCGTGCACATTGGTGGATTCAGATCGGGTTCAGGTATGTATTCGGGGGGGGGGGGGAGCTGCATTCGGAAGGATTTTTATCCTAATGCATAGAATGCAGAAAAGGTTCTGCCTTTACAACCACTTTAAGGTGATAGCATTTATACCAGATAGTAGCTAACAGGTGGGTGTGGTGCTGCGCTAATCCAGGTAGATAAATAAATGCATAAGTGCAACCGTGCTATAGTGTTGGTGAATCAGGAGTTAATCGCCTGACCTAAACGTAAGGTGTGTGTTAAACTCAAACAACATTATGGAAAATATCAAATATAGATATACTATGCCCAATCTAGAAAAAAAAAAAAAAAAATCAATAAATAAGGTCAAATTATCCGGACTATGAAAAATAGCAATAATAACATCAACATGAGTGGTATTAAAAACATGCAGTGTCAAACTGAACATATAGTGCATATATAAATACGTGAGTGACTAAAACATAAATAGCATAATAACAACTTCCTGAAGATAAAACAAAAAAGTGCAATGTTACACTGTACGTCCGGAGAGAAAAAAGTGAAAAAAGTGCAAGCAGCAAACTGGATTCTAAAGTCAATCACTTAAAAGGGTGAGAAGTGTGAAGTGTATAGGTTCAGTCCTCTTCATGCAGCAATCCTACACTGGTGGATAGTGGCCCCTTACCTCATTATACTGAGGTTAGAGCATAAGTCAGTCATCACTTAAGGTAGCTCCTATGGGGGTTGGTCCTGGGTCCCGGACTATGTCTCTCTATACTTCAGGTCCACAGGGGGCACGGCAGCTGAAGGAGAAACAAGGATGCCATATAGTGTAGTATTTAAAACATATAGACTTTATTCATAGATAAAACGGGGGTACTCACACAGTGAAACGGCAGAGGGTGCATATAACCAAACGAGCGGCGAGCTCGTACACTGCTGACAGTGGGAGGTGCCTGTGCCTACGCGTGGCGTCACGGGTCACATGACTTCATCAGGGGATGCAAGAGGGCCCACAGGGTTGTCTTTAAATAGATCAGGTAAAGTGGATGTGCGGCGGCCATTTTCTCGGAGTCCTATGGGGAAGTGCCATAGCGGCCATTTTCCCAAGGTTACATGGAGGCGGCCATTTTATAGGTTATCAGAAAGCTGACAGAAGCACCAGTAAATCTAATGGCCGGTGTCTTCTGAATATCAGCAGCTCACACATGCTTCAAGGAGTTAGAAATAGGATACTCTGGCCGTTACAAGGGAGGGGATGGCCTGGGTAATGTAACCAAAATCCCCCCAGTATCCACTTATCCCCAAAGTAGTGGAGGCCAGTGTATAGATATAAACAGAAAATCGAGGGCTCATAGAGATTTAATATAAAAAAAGAGCAGGTGGGTCTATGGTTTCATATTAATGTTAAAATGGGAAAAAGGGTAGTAGATAGCTAAGGGAAAGGACCTTCCACTGTAATCGGTGCACAATCATGAAGTTACTCTATAAGTGGTCCTCCCGGGGGTATCAAGTATTCTCCCCCAAAATTAAAATATCACAGGAAAATATAAAACATATCAAAATGTAATAAAAATTATATAAAATTGAAAAGCAATAGGTATAAAATATTAAATTGGTAAAGGTGCCCCAGAGGCTAACACCCGATCTAAAAATAGCAATAAGTGACAGATGTGGTAAGACCATAATGGGACCGTATTCGTGAGGGAATAATTTACAGATGTAGAAAAACAGAGCAGGGATGAGGGTAGTAAAGGGGTAGGAAAGGATCGAACAGGGGAAAGAAGGGAGGGGGGATGGGGAGGGAGAGGGGAGGATTGGGTGCCAGTGTGACATGGGAACTTGGTGTATTTGTATACAGAACTTAAAAGTCACTCAGAAAACAATTCAAGTCGAATTCTATGTTTAGGCCCCGAGGTGCAAATGTGTCCAACGTGAATATCCATCTGGATTCGGCCTGACTGAGGGTCCTAACCTTATGTCCCCCCCGCCAGTGTCTAATATATGGTTCAATCCCCCAGAATTTGAGATGGGTCGGGTCCTTGTTGTGGCATAATAGAAAGTGTTTTGAGACGCTGTGCTTATCATAGCCGTTTAAGATATTTTTCACATGTTCTTTAATTCGTACTCTAAGTGGTCTTTTTGTCCGGCCAACGTACTGGAGCCCACAGCTGCACTCTAGGGCATATACAGCTCCTTCAGTGTTACAGCAAATAAAATTGTTTATCTTGTATGTGTCTCCCGTACTTGTTGATGTGAACTGGAATTTTCTTTCATTTGGCCTTCTCGTTTTCAGGCATGCAAAGCACATTTTGCATGGAAAGAAGCCTTTCTCCGTAAAAGAGGTATAGGTCCTCTTAGGTGGATCTATTACATTCTTCACCACTCTATCGC
This sequence comes from Aquarana catesbeiana, assembly GCF_042186555.1. NCBI lineage: Eukaryota > Metazoa > Chordata > Amphibia > Anura > Ranidae > Aquarana > Aquarana catesbeiana. The sequence continues at coordinate 280,376,034 of NC_133330.1, forward strand.
AAATAGTTGGTGCTCTTTTGTAAATAAAACGTGGGAGCACGGATAGGGATCCTTGCAATTGTTTATCTGCTAAAAGAATGTGCCAGTGGCATTTAATGATCTTTTCGATTTTCCTGTGTTGTGCACTAAAATCTAAGATCAAAGGTGCTCCCCCTAGTGGCTGTTTGGATTTGTTGGTATCCTTAATCAGTACATTCCGGTCTAGCGCAGAGACCTCTTTCACTTTCTTCTCTATAAATTGGCGATCATATGCTTTATTTGCAAATCTCAGTGCTATCTTTTCTGCTTGATCCAGAAAAGTATTTAGCTGCGTGCAGTTCCGTCTCAGTCGTACGAATTGGCCCTTTGGTACATTGAAGAGCCAATTCTTGTGATGGCAATTCTCGATAGGGAGGTAACTATTTCTATCAACGTTTTTGAAATGCGTTTGCGATCTTAGTACGGAGTTTTCTTGTATAATTTCTAGATCTAGAAACGTTAGCTTACTATTGCTGATGTCCCAGGTGAGTGTGATATTTATTATTCATATTGAGTCTGTCTAAAAAACAGGTGAGACTATCTGTGTCCCCTTTCCATAAGATGAAGATAACATCAATATATCCTTTATAGATCACCAGTTCCCCTGGTGCACTTCTAAAGACATTATCCTCCTCCCACTGGGCCATGAATAATCCGGCTATACTCGGGGCAAATTTAGCTCCCATTGCAACTCCGGTATGTTGATGGTAATACTTACTATTGTACCAAAAATAATTATTCTTTAAATTTAAGTCGATGGACTTTATTAGAAATTTCCTCTGAATACAGGGTAGTTGGGTATATTTCTCCGAGACCCCATTTCGCTGCTTCACATGCCAGATGGTGCGGTATTATAGTATTTAACGAGGCGACATCTGCAGTAGCTATAATCCATGGGCCTTCTTCTTTCGGCATATTTTCTAAAATCTGCAGCATTTGTTTTGTGTCCCTCAAATATGTTTGTGTGTTTTGTACAGCAGGTTGCAGAAATACATCGATATATTGGCCTAATCTAGATGTTAGAGAATCTATACCATTTACTATTGGTCTCGGTGGTGGATTAGTGTTGTCTTTGTGAATCTTTGGTAAAGTATAGATGATGGGTGTACGACAAGATCCTGGGACTAGGAATCTAGCTTCCTTTTTATTTAGTATATTTTTCTTCACTCCAAGACATATGATCTGTTCAAGTGCCTTCCTGCACTTGTACATGGGATTACTCCATAGCCTAGTATAGGTATTCTCATCGCTTAGCATCTCCATCATAGTCTGGTGGTATTGTTCTTTTGAGAGTACAACAATACCCCCTCCTTTATCAGCTGGCCGGATGACCAAATCTTTCCTCCTTGTTAGCTTCCGAATGCCACTTTTTATATAGTCGGGTCCTCCTTTTTCTTAATTTTCAGATCTTTAATATCTTCTAAAACCACTTTTTTAAAAACTTCAATATATTTATTATCCTTTATAGGCGGATTAAAAACAGATTTGTTCCTCAATGTGCTGTGTGTGACACCATTATCCTCGACAATCGGGTATTTTGGTCGGGGGGGGGTTACTTGTGATGTATTTTTGGATATTCAGTTTTCTTATAAATTTTTGAATTCCAATATACGTCTGGAATTTATCCAGATTTTTCATGGGTGCATATTTGAGGCCTTTATCCAACACAGCAATCTCTTCGTGTGTCAATTCCTGCCCACTTAGATTGAAAATACCTTTTCCCTTCATTCTCTTTTTCTTTTGTTCTCTCTTTCCTGATCTCTGTCCTCTCTTCTTACTGGATTTTTTCTGGAATTTCTGGTCTCGTCTATCAATCTCGGTGGGTGGTCTTCCCTGCCCCTGTCTAAAAAAGGCCTATTATAAGGTTGGTCTCCATAATGTGGGGGATAGTTTCTCTCTCTTTCCTACCCCTTTACTACCCTCATCCCTGCTCTGTTTTTCTACATCTGTAAATTATTCCCTCACGAATACGGTCCCATTATGGTCTTACCGCATCTGTCACTTATTGCTATTTTTAGATCGGGTTTTAGCCTCTGGGGCACCTTTACCAATTTTAATATTTTATATATACCTATTGCTTTTCAATTTTATATAATTTTTATTACATTTTGATATGTTTTATATTTTCCTGTGATATTTTAATTTTGGGGGAGAATACTTGATACCCCCGGGAGGACCACTTATAGAGTAACTTCATGATTGTGCACCGATTACAGTGGAAGGTCCTTTCCCATAGCTATCTACTACCCTTTTTCCCATTTTAACATTAATATGAAACCATAGACCCACCTGCTCTTTTTTTATATTAAATCTCTATGAGCCCTCGATTTTCTGTTTATATCTATACATTGGCCGCCACTACTTTGGGGATAAGTGGATACTGGGGGGATTTTGGTTACATTACCCAGGCCATCCCCTCCCTTGTAACGGCCAGAGTATCCTATTTCTAACTCCTTGAAGCATGTGTGAGCTGCTGATATTCAGAAGACACCAGCCATTAGTTTTACTGGTGCTTCTGTCAGCTTTCTGATAACCATTAAAATGGCCGCCTCCATGTAATCCTGGGAAAATGGCTGCTATGGCACTTCCCCATAGGACTCCGAGAAAATGGCCGCCACACATCCACTTTACCTGATCTATTTAAAGACAACCCTGTGGGCCCTCTTGCACCCTGATGAAGTCACATGACCCGTGATGCCACGCGTAGGGACAGGTAACTCCCACTGTCAGCAGTGTACGAGCTCGCCGCTCGTTTGGTTATATGCACCCTCTGCCGTTTCACTGTGTGAGTACCTCCGTTTTATCTATGAATAAAGTCTATATGTTTTAAATACTACACTATATGGCATCCTTGTTTCTCCTTCGGCCGCCGTGCCCCCTGTGGACCTGAAGTATAGAGAGACATAGTCCGGGACCCAGGACCAACCCTCATAGGAGCTACCTTAAGCGGTGACTGACTTATGCTGTAACCTCAGTATAATGAGGTAAGGGGCCACTATCCACCAGTGTAGGATTGCTGCATGAAGAGGACTGAACCTATACACTTCACACTTCTCACCCTTTTAAGTGATTGACTTTAGAATCCAGTTTGCTGCTTGCACTTTTTTCACTGTTTGGCACATTGAAGATTGATGAATTATTGGAGATTTTGCTGTTGCACAAGCCACTTTTTCTTGGACTGCATTTAAGGCTTGAGACAATTTTGAGCACTTATTGTCTGCACTGGACACTTTATTGCATTTTTTCACAGGCATTGTGATCTCTCCGGATGTACAGCGTAACATTGCACTTTTTTGTTTTATCTTTAGGAAGTTGTTATTATGCTATTTATGTTTTAGTCACTCACGTATTTATATATGCACTATATGTTCAGTTTGACACTGCATGCTTTTAATACCACTCATGTTGATGTTATTATTGCTATTTTTCATAGTCCGGATAATTTGACCTTATTTATTGATTTATTTATTTATTTTCTAGATTGGGCACAGTATATCTATATCTGATATTTTCCATAATGTTTGAGTTTAACACACACCTTACGTTTAGGTCAGGCGATTAACTCCTGATTCACCAACACTATAGCACGGTTGCACTTATGCATTTATTTATTTACCTGGATTAGCGCAGCACCACACCCACCTGTTAGCTGACGTCTGTATTAGGGGCCAGGTTGGACCCCATTCGGTGCAAGCGGCTTTTCCCCTTATCACTATAGTTACTACATGGTAGCGCGGGAATAATACACTTTACATTGTATACCAGATAGTAGTTGATTCACCAAACTGCATATGTTCTACTGTGTTCTGTAATTTATCACAAAATCATTTTCTCATCAAAACTTTTAATTCACATAGCAAAATGTCAAACAAGTCTAGAGTCATTATATTGTCTCATTAAATAGTTAGGTAACCACTAAAATCCTTCATTTTTAATGAATCAGTATTTTATTTTAGGAAACATTTTATCGCCGTATCACATGACTCCACTTTCTGCAGTGTGGATATATTGCAAGAACAAAAAAGACCAGTTTTTAACCTAGTTTATTTAGCTTTGTGCTTACTAGCTGCAAAATATACTGGAACATTTCTGTATTGCCCATTGCAGAGATATCCCCTTCAATAAAAACTTTACAATGTTTCCAAACCTATCTATACAACACCTCCTATTGTCCTTTTCTTCATAACATAGGCAGAGGGTGTTCTGTAGTCCACAGAAGAGAACTAGGTAGATCTGACAACATTGCTGGAGATTCAGTGCATGGGAAGTGGCAAATACATTGGCTTTTGTAGGGATCAACAAGTAGACATCTTTACTTGCGGAAAATGTACTTAGCTTGAAAAAATAAACCTCTTTAACCACTTGACCTCCGGAAAATTTACCCCCCTTCATGACCAGACCATTTTTTGCCACTACTTTACTTTAACTGACAATTGTGCAGTCATGCGACGCTGTACCCAAATAAAATGTATGTCCTTTTTTTCCCACAAATAGAGCTTTCTTTTGGTGATATTTTTTAGCTCTACATTTTTTATTTTTTGCGCTATAAACAAAAAAAAACATAATTAAAAAAAAACAAAACATATTTTTTACTTTCTGCTACAAAACCTATCTAATAAAAAAATGTGAAAAAATCCCAATAAGCATATATTGATTGGTTTGCGCAAAAGGTATAGCATCTACAAACGATGGGATTTTTTTTTTTTTTAATTAGTATTGGTGGCAATCAGCGACTTATAGCAGGACTGCGATATTGCGGTGGACATTTTGACACTAACTGACATTTTTTGGGAACCAGTGGCACTAATACAGTGTTCGGTGCTAATGACACTAATGATCAAAGGGTTAACTGTGTGCCTAACATGTGTTTTACTAAACTGTGGGAGGTACTATTACTAGGGGAAAACATGGATCCTAGTCAACATGGATCCTAGTCTCTGCTTTGCAGAGACACAGGATCCATGCCTTCCCTCCTGCCAGAACAGCGATCAGCTTTGTTTACATATAAAAGAAAAAACTGCCTCTTTGCTCGATGATCGGCGGGTACCGGTGGACATCGAGTCTGTAGTACCCGCCGCTGGGCTTCCGGCGACGCGCATGCATGCCCTCTACCCGAAAGAACTGAGTCACGTATAAATCAATGATCTGGTGAAGAAGTGCCACCCTGTAGCAGTAAAATTGCTATAGGGCGGACCTTAAGCGATTATGCCACCACTTCTAGGGGCTGGTAAATTACAATATATTGTACTTTTATTCATGGGTTTCGATATGCCTTAAAAAAATTAGTCTGCTTAAAAATTCTCATTGCACTGCATCCCTAGGAACAGCTAACTGAGAATCCCTGCCTCAGAGTCACTGGTGACATCACTTCCCAAATATTTACTAATTCAAATGATATCTAAAAGCTTTTTCCTTTAGACCAGCTTTCACATAATTGTTCTTTTTCCCTCTGTTTTACCCTGTCTATTTCTGTGTTTTTGTTCCACCCACATTTTTCACTCCTCATCATGCAGTACTAATGTGCATCCTTAAAATGAATTGGCATTTTATTTATTTTTTTCTGTTCACTTACCTGATTTATGCCTATATCTAATTTCACTTCCTCCTTTAGCCGCCACAGCGCCGTACGTCATTTTGGATTTTGCACTGGCTCCTGGGAGATCTTGGTCATTGTCACCGGAGATCTTTGTTAATGTCACACAATTGGGTGAGATCAGGGTGCACTCTCTGCGCCCCGAGCCCACTCTATTTTGAAGCCTATTAGAGCCTTTAGCTCTAACCAGGTGCTTCAAATTGTACCACCCCCTTCCGCCCCCACCATAGGAATCCATACGTCCTGAAAGGAGCCAGGCGCATGGATGGGGGGGCGGTGCCCGTGCGCCTACAATGCATGGGCCGCCACTGTAAGAACAAATGCTGTATAATAAATGCCCATGAATTGATCAAAGTTCCTCAACAGGTGACACATGACGTCATATCCACCATAGAGGAGTACATATAGGTCTATAATAATAAATTCTCCATGTGATGTGACAGATCACATTAACTAACAAAATGAGTATCCACCACCACATAAATTGCACGCTTACCAGCTTACACAAGCTTGTGACTAATACCCAGCCAGGGCCTTTTCCTCACAGGATGTTAGAGGATTCCTTGGATCTGCACAGCATGAAGGGATGACTCCTGAAGAGTCTACTGAAAAATCAGAGTCTACTCAGCTCTGAGTGGTATCTTTCTGACATCCTCTGAGGAAAAGGCCCCGGCTGGGTATTAGTCACAAGCTTGTGTAAGCTGGTAAGCACGCAATTTATGTGGTGGTGGCTACTTACTTTGTTTGTTAGTGTGATCTGTCAAATCACATGGAGAATTTATTATTACAGACCTATATGTACTCCCCTTTGGTGGATATGACATCATGTGTCACCTATCAAGGAACTTTGATCTTTGAACAATTCATAGACATTTATTACACAGCATTTATTCTTATATAGCCCATTTATCACGGTTTGCATTTATTGTGAGGAATTTGTTGTTTGTTCTTTGTTTTAGAGCACAACTCTATTCCTTCATTTATATTGGCTTATACCTGCAAACAACCGCATAGATTTCTATGGGCGGTTGTATGCAGCATATTTGACTCCCAGGTGGTATCTTTATGTTGTATGGCCCCAGGCAAGTGGTGCGGAAGACTCTGTAACTTAGCTCTGCTTACCTGTATTTCTCTGCTGTGGTTCAGCTACCAATCATGTTCTTTGGCCTTGAAAATATCCTTTATAAATAGTAATGTGTTTCCCATATTTCCTAAAGATTTTTCAAAAAATATTAAGACATATGGCATATATTATTCACTATTCTTTCCTTATGTTTGCATTTATTGCTAGGGCAAACTTGACAAAGCGTGTACTACTCTACAGACATCACATACAATCACATACCTTTCAGCCTTGGAACTTCTAAAAAGAGACACACTTTGGAGTGGGAAAATGGACATGACAGGAGAGAATGCGATAAGTGGTCAATGGAGAGGAAAATACCCCGGGCTAGTGGTCCCTGAGAAGAAAAAAAAAATTTGGAGAAAAAAATGTTCTACATCAGTAGAAGGGAAAAATGCTCAGCTTCAGTAGCTAGCAGGAGGGGAATGCCTGTTTTTGGTAGTCATTGCAAGTAAAATTGCATCATTGTCTTGGAGAGAAAGAATATTCTGATGTTGATGGTCAGATAGGGGTCCATTGGTAAAGAAAAACCATTTGTGGCACCGTCAGTGGGGGCTTGAAAAGCAGGGGCGTTGCAAGGTCTACAAAAGACCTGGGGCTAGAGCCTATAGCAGCGAAGTAAAGAAAATCATACGCTTGGGCAGGCATACACATGTATATTATATACATGTGTGTGTATATGTATATATGTATATATATATATATATATATATATATATATATATATATATATATATATATATATATATATATATATTTATGGTCGGAGCCCTATGTCCGATATGGACATAGATAACACTTATAGTAAAGATAAGACTTACCATCGGAAATAGACCTAAAAGTGTGGACTTACCATATGAAATGGACCTGAAAGTGTGCCTTGGTCTAATGGCCGGTATGCCAAAATAAGGGGGCATACCCTGGTTTAAGAAATGATTATTCTGTAAGAGAAATGAATGAAATGAATAGTTGAGAAATGCTATGAAATGGGGATGGGAGGGTGGGTATCGCGCACAGGAAACCGACAAGCACCACAGGTGAGCGGGCTGCTTAAATACCCCCCGGGCTCCTCCCATAAATTCAGGCCACCATACTGGCCTTCCTACTTATGGTCGGAGCCCTATGTCCGATATGGACATAGATAACACTTATAGTAAAGATAAGACTTACCATCGGAAATAGACCTAAAAGTGTGGACTTACCATATGAAATGGACCTGAAAGTGTGCCTTGGTCTAATGGCCGGTATGCCAAAATAAGGGGGCAAAAACATTCAGGTAGGGTTATAATTTTATTGGTTTTCAGTTATTTATTGAGCCAATTTGGAGAATGCCTGTGCCATCTCTGTTTGTGGATTGGGGATGTACCGGGGCAAAGCAGGCTGATTTCCACCTGCCTAATCTTTTGATGATGTGATCTGGCACCCCGTGGCGGGACGCCGCGGAGGCTGCTCCGATGCGGAAAGAGTGTCCGGAATACTGACTAGGGTTAAGGTGAAGATTGCGGAGAAGTATCCTTATGTGACTCACAAACTGAGAGGCGTTTAAGGGTTTGACTGGGAATGGTAGAAGGGGACTGCTGTCTGGTTGCCCAGGCAGGAGAGATAGGAGTCGGTTGAGTACAGCGACTGGACACCAGCTGTTGTTGGTTCTGTAGAGGTGGATGTTCACTCCCGAGCCCGTTTGCTGGGTTTTAGAGACCTCGAGGTGCAGGATAAAGTGGTCTTGGTGTCGAAGCAAGTGTCGTCTGCATAGTACTTGGTCTGTGGGTTTGTTAGAGGTGAATTCACCAGGCCGCAAGAACCCATAGTAAGCTAAATATATGGCTGCTTGTAAGACCGTGCTGGGGAGCAGACCGAATGGCGATGTAGCCAGAATATTTGACATGTCCCTAAAGATGGGCCCTGTAATGGGCAAGCGCTTAGTGCTGATGACTGGTTGTTGTTTCTGTATTCCCCTTAGGATGGCTCGTATAGCGTGAGATGAGAACAGTGACGATTTCGTCGGGTCTTCAAGTGCCATGAAATGTTGAATGCCGGCTAGGTATAACCGGATGGTGTTGTAGGATAAGGCCAGCTGCGTGTGGCAGTGTGCCGTGAAGGCCAGTACCTGTTTGATATCTGTTGGTTCTTTGCGGCAGGACGTGAGGAATTTATTAAAAGCCTTCCAAGCTGTCTGGTAGGCTTTGAGTGTGTTGCGGGAGAGGGAATTATTTATGAGTTGCGTAGCTCCATGTAGATGTTGAACTAGTCCAGGGTCAGTTGTGACCAGACGGGGATAGGGGCCGACATTGGATCGGCATCGGGAACCTGTTTGAAAAAGGAGGGATAATTGAAACGTGATAGTGCGTCAGCTGCTGAGTTGTATCTGCCAGGTATAAATTCACAGTGTATGTTGAACTGATGTTGTAAAGACAGTTTTACCAACCTGCGCAGGAAGGACATGACTGCTAGGGACTTGGACCTGCCTCTGTTGATGATGTCTGCCGTGGCTTGGTTGTCGGTGGTGAAGACTACGGTTTGTCCTGTCCAGTGGTGGCCCCAGAGTTGTGCGGCTGCCACTATGGGATAAAGCTCAAAGAGGGCAGATGTTTGGGAAAAGCCGGGTATCAACAGTATCTGTTGAGGCCAGGGTCCTGAAAACCAATGATGGCCAAAAATTGCCGCGAAACCTGTGGAGGCTGCAGCGTCAGTCACCACCTGGGGTGAATGGATCGAAACCATAGGTATAAATAGAGATATGCCATTCCAGGCGGACAAGAATTCCTCCCACATTGCTAGGTCCGCTATAGCTGCGGAGTCTAATTTCAAAATCTGATCAGGGTCTTGAGTTTCTGACAGAAATCTAAGCAGGCGTGATACAAATGTGCGGCCTTGTGGGATAATTCGCATAGCGAAGTTGAGCATACCCAGGAGAGACTGCAACTGTTTTTTGGTACAGCCCTTGGTGTGTGTAAAGTCGTGAAGGACTGCCCTAATGCGTGTTAATTTGTCAGGGGGGAGACTGGCCTGCATTGCGCAGGTATCCAAGCTGACCCCGAGAAAGGTGATGATGTTTGCTGGACCATCGACTTTGTGCTCGGCGATAGGAACATTGAGGTTTCCAAAAATTGCTCTAAGTTTGTCGAGATCTCCTGGGGGCTTGTTGGGCGGTTCTATCAGTAGGAAGTCATCCAGGTAATGGATGACTTCATGGCATTGACCCTTGTGTAATAGTATCCAAACGAGGGACTGTGCGAACGTGTCGAAGAGCCACGGGCTACTCTTCGAACTGAAGGTGAGTTTCGTGGCAAAATAATACGCTTCCTTCCATTTGATGCCGTGCCAGCACCAAAGGGATGGGTGGATGGGCAGGAGCTTGAAAGCATCCGAGATGTCGGCTTTGGAGAGCCAGGCACCTGTGCCTGCTTTGATGATCGCTTGTATTGCCATGTCAACGGAGGAATATTTTAGGGAAAACTCTTCGGAGGGGATCAGGGAATTGAGACTGGGTATGTGCGAAGAATGAGGCGCAGACAAGTCGTACACCAAACGCAATTTATTAGAGAATTTGCCCTTGACAAGCCCAATAGGGCTGACTCTCCATGTGCTGAAAGGGGGGCAAGTGAAAGGGCCTATTACGTAGTCTCGATCTACCTCTGCCTGTAAGAGCTGATCTATGGCCTGTTCATCGATGGCTGCCGAACGAAGATTGGCGCATTCGTGAGTACTGTGGGGCAGTGCAATGAGGCCGGTGTGAAAGCCTACTGTGAAGCCTTGGATAAGGTAGGTGGCCAGGAAAGGGGTGGGGTGTGAAGTGAGATACAGTCCTAACCATAAGATGTTGATTCGGCTTAGTCATGCCCTCTTGTGTTGCTTGACTTCACACAAATTCCTAGGGTGTGCTCTTTGGCATAAAGTGCAGATGTGAAGTAGACGGCATTGGCTGAAGTTGCAGGACCCATAATTGAAGTTGTTACAGATGGCTGCCCCTCCCACGGTTCGGACTGGGCGTCCGAGTTTGTCCACCTGAGGCGTTGGTTCAGGGATCGACTGGCCCTGTACTGTACCTGAGGTAGAGGGGAACTCGAAGGGCCATCTGATCGCCGTATTGGCGCACCAGGTGGCAGTGTGGGTGGAAGACTGGCAAATTGCACACAGAGGTGAGCGTAAGCCGGCAAAGTGGCGGCAGAAGAGCTCTGTGTCCATGAAACTCCAATATGTCGTGATCTGGAATTGTGAGAATCTGGCGGCGGCCTTGGCTGAGAAGGAACGATGATAATCGTAGAAGGCGAAACCTCCATACTTGTGGCCCAAGTCTACCACAGTATGGAGGTATAAGTCCAGCTCTTCCCGCCTGCTAGGGGTGGCTGAGCACAAGACATCTCTGAGCATGCCAAAGGCCAGGGTAAATTCGGGGACTGATAGCTTGCGGTTCAGCCTGGGGTCTTTGGCTTTAAGGACCACCGATATGTCGCCCCAGGAGTAGGCCTTATTTTCTGCCAAATCATGCACGGAGATAAGGAGAGAGGCCAGGTTGACGTCCTTGCCGTCCAAAATGTCCTTCCTGATACTGGTTGGGACCAGGTGGGAGGGGTAGACAATGGCGCTTGAGCCTGAGGTACCTGTAGGAAGAGGTGTCAAGGTCTGAGTTGCAGTTGGGTCGGGGACAGCCGTGGCCGGTCGGGCCTCCAGAAGTGCCACCCTGGCTTGGACGTCTGCAACTGAGGTGGATAGAGATGACACCATCGTGTGTAATTGTGAGATGGCCGATGATATGGACTGGAGGGATGCCTGTTGGGTACTGGGTCCTGCTGCTGGTGGGGGGAAGAGGAGTTTGAAGAGCTCGCCTTTCCTCGCTGTGGCGGGGAAGGGGACACCTCTGCGTCTGAGCTCTGCCGTCAGTTTGGGGATAGTCCATCCCCTGAGGGATTGCACGCTGCCGCTTTCTGAGACCGGAGTAGGTGATAGAGGGGCCGTGAAGTCTTCACTGCCGGCCTGGGACATGGTTGCTCTGGTGAGGATCTCTCGAGCTTTATTTCCTGGTTGACTGTAACCTATTGGGGGTGAGATGAATTTCAAGTTTTTTCTTTGATCCGCTGAGTCATACTTACCCGACTTATTCTCCCTTTTTTTTTTTTTTTTTTTTTTTACCTGGGGGGATATCGTCCAACCTGGTGCAGGGTGGACCTACTGAACTTTGACTGACCTGAGGAAGATGAAAGGTGACAATTCGTGAAGGGATTGCTAAGTAACTTGAAGCCATGATTTGTATGGTGCTTGCAATTTTGTGACAATGAAAATGATTCGAAATGTTTTGCCTTGATTGTGAAATGAATGAACTGCATGACAGAGGTGCGGCCTGGTCGTGTCACGATTTGTTCGACCGTGGACCGGGCTCTGGAGCGTGTATTGGAATGAGGCAACTGAAAATATTGGTGCTCCTGGGACGAATCGGTGCTTGTTTGATGCATCTGGATTCGAATAGGAGTGCAGTATTAAATGAAATGAGAGAAATGATTGTTTTGACCGAGGCTCGAATTGGTTGTGCCGTGTTAGCGACTGGCAACTAACCGAGCTCTGGTGTAGGTATGAAATGTGATCGGAACCAGTGATGCATGCCGTGACGAATGGTGCGCCTCAGATGCGACTGGTTCCGAAACGGTGATGCGTTGTGGGAGTGAAATGGTAGAAATTGCATGACAGAGATATGGGTCAATCCCCCGATGTCTACGATTTAGCTATGATCCGGACTCTGGAGCATGTATCAGAAATGTGGCCAATCCTGGGCACGCCGAGACGAATCGGTGCATTTTCATGCGACTGAATTCCTGTCGGAACGTGATACGTGGGACTGAAATGATAACCATGACAGAGGTACAAATGACTGATAACGTAACTCTGGAGCATGTATAGAAATGAGGCCAATCCTGGGGCACGCCGGGATGAATCGGTGCATTTTTCATGCGACTAAATTCATGTCGGAACGTGATACATGGAAATGAAATGATAACCATGACAGAGGTACAATTGACTGATAAACGTAACTCTGGAGCATGTATAGAAATGAGGCCAATCCTGGGGCACGCCGAGACGAATCGGTGCATTTTTCATGCGACTGAATTCATGTCGGGACGTGATACATGGAAATGAAATGATAACCATGACAGAGGTACAATTGACTGATAACGTAACTCTGGAGCATGTATAGAAATGAGGCCAATCCTGGGGCACGCCGAGACGAATCGGTGCATTTTTCATGCGACTGAATTCATGTCGGGACGTGATACATGGAAATGAAATGATAACCATGACAGAGGTACAATTGACTGATAAACGTAACTCTGGAGCATGTATAGAAATGAGGCCAATCCTGGGGCACGCCGAGATGAATCGGTGCATTTTTTTTTTTTTTTTTTTTTTTTTTCATGCGACTGAATTCATGTCGGAACGTGATACGTGGAAATGAAATGATAACCATGGCAGAGGTACAATTGACTGACAATAACGTAACTCTGGTGCATGTATAGAAATGAGGCCGTAATAACTGGGGCACACCGGAACGAATCGGCGCACCTTTGGTGCGACTGGATTCGAATCGGAGCGCGGTAAGTGACTGAAATGAGAAATGATTTGAAATGTCAGAAATGAGTTTAGAAATGTTTCAGAAATGAGAAATGGTTGGTATCGAACTGACTTGATAAATTGCAATTTGCGACTCGCTATGGCTGTCTACCGACGCATATACATATTTTTTTTTTTTTTTTTTTCCTTTTTTTTTTCGTTTTTGAATACCGACATGCTAGAAATGAAGCGACGTCTGCGTCGCGGTGCTGTCGAAAGGGTAACATATCGAACGTACGAGCGATATACATTGCAGTTTGTGAAATGCGAGTGAAACGAAAATTTGAAATCACGGTTTAGTGACATGATATGAAAACGAAAAGTCCGACGGGACCTTACCTGCGACAGCCAAGCCAGACGCATGGTACAAAATACGAACGAAAAACGCGGACTTCGAAGGTTTTGAGTACGGAATATCGAATACGGGAACTTGCGAGGCAAGAACTTGCGGACGCTGGTATATCGAATAGTCGGCCTAGTGACGTATATCGCGCACAGGAAACCGACAAGCACCACAGGTGAGCGGGCTGCTTAAATACCCCCCGGGCTCCTCCCATAAATTCAGGCCACCATACTGGCCTTCCTACATATCTCGTTACATAGTTGAGTGCGGATCCCCCCTTACATCAGACTCCCCAGAGAACCTCTCCACGCAGACCCCCACAACCACTGGGCAAGAGGCCCTTTTCACCATCAACTTGGGGACAAGGTGTTTTGGGGGGACCTCCCCATGTTAAGGCCATGTGGCGTGGTATGGTTCAGGAGGAGGGCGCTCTCTCATCCTCCCCTTTTCCTGCGGCCTGCCAGGTTGCGTGCTCGGATAAGGGTCTAGTATGGATTCTGGGGGGGACCCCCACGCCATTTTTTTTATTTGGCGCTGGGATTCCCCTTAAAATCCATACCACACTTGAAGGGCCTGGTATGGAATTTGGAGGAGACCCCCACACCATTTTGTTTTTAATTTTAGCACAGGGATCCCCTTAATATCCATACCAGACCTGAAGGGCCTGGTATGGATTTTGGGAGGGACCCACACGCCATTTTTAAAAAAAATTTGCCACGGGGTTCCCCTTAATATTCATACCAGACCCAAAGGACCTGGTAATGGACTGGGGGGGACCCATGTCGTTTTTTTCAATGATTTTTATCTATATTGCCTGGATCCCACAATACAATACAGCCACGAACAGTTTTAAATGACATTTTTTCCTTTAGAAATTTCATTTTGCTGTGGTACTGTTCTAAACACGGGAAAAATGTGCCACTTTGCAGGCATACTATAGGCACCCCCCAGGCATGATATTTAAAGGAATATTTAATTTTTATTGTTTCACTTTAAGCATTATTAAAATCCCTGCCTTTTTTTTGCATTGATACATGTCCCCTGGAGCAGGACCAGGGTCCCCAAACACTTTTTATGGCAATAACTTGCATATAAGTAGGGATGAGACAAACACCCGCCGGTTCGGTTCGCACCAGAACCTGCGAACGGACCGAAAATTCGCCGAACCCCATTGACGTCTATGGGACTTGAACGTTTGAAATCAAAAGTGCTAATTTTAAAGGCTAATTTGCATGGTATTGTCCTAAAAAGGGTTTGGGGACCCGGGTCCTGCCAGGGGACATGTATAAATGCAAAAAAAAGTTTTAAAAACGGACGTTTTTTCGGGAGCAGTGATTTTAATGATGCTGAAAGTAAAAAAAAAAGTGAAATATTCCTTTAAATATCGTACCTGGGGGTGTCTATAGTATGCCTCTAAAGTGGCGCGTGTTTCCCGTGCTTAGAACAGTCCCTGCACAAAATGGCATTTTTAAAGGAATAAAAGTCATTTAAAACTGCTTGCGGCTTTAATGTAATGTCGGGTCCTGGCAATATGGATGAAAATCAGTGAGATAAATGGCATGGGTACCCTCCAGTCCATTACCAGGCCCTATGGGTCTTATATGGATATCAGGGGGAACCCCGCACCCAAATTATAAAAAGGAAAGGCGGGGGGCCACCAGGCCCTATATACTCTGAACAGCAGTATACAGGTTGTGCAAACAAGACAGGGACTGTAGGTTTGTTGTTAAGTATTATCTGTTTGTAATTTTGAACTGGCACATTTTTAACGTGTTTAGCTCCAGCCAAAAAATCTATTTTAAGCTTTTTGGAAAACATAGGGAAGGGTTATCACCCCTCTGACATTTGTTTTGCTGTCTGTGCTCCTCTTCAGAAGATTTCACCTCACTTTCTGTCCCAATGACAAATGTTTTTAGAAAATTTGGGGTTTTTAGTGAAACAAGGATTGGTGATAAAGCATCAGTGGAAAGGAGAAAAGTTTTTCCCATATTAACTCTTACAGGAGAGAATTTCCCTTCCTAGGGGTAGATTTCATTTCACTTCCTGTTGTCTCCTTCCGTTTGCAAGTAGGAGTCATTTGTAAGTTGGATATTTTAAATCAGGGGCCTGCCCTATATACTCTGCAGAAATTATGACCTTAGGTGTTGGTGTTGCCATAACACTGCAAGCCCCCTTTCAGGGCCCTGCTGTGAAATATTAGATCAAGAATTGTAATTATATGCCCCTGTTGAACAGGGGCAGAAAAATTTGGCCTTTGGTGATGGTGGTGGTGCTGGTGCCACAACACTGTAAGTTCTCACAGTTGCTCTTGCTGGGTGCTGGAATGGGCCCTGCAGTGAAATATTAGATCAAGAATTGTAATTACAATGCACCTGTTGAACAGGGGCAGAAAAATTGGGCCTTTGGTGGTGGTGGTGCTGGTGCCACAACACTGTAAGTCCTCACAGTTACTCTTGGTGGGTGCTGGAAAAGGCCCTGCTGTGAAATATTAGATCAAGAATTGTAATTACATGTCCCTGTTGAACAGGGGCAGAAAAATTGGGCCTTAGGCACTGGTGACACAACACTGCAACCCCTCACAGATACTCCAGTTGGAGCGCAGGAACGAGCCCTTCTTCAAAGTATTGCATGAAAAATTGTAATTACACGCCCCTGTTAAACAGGGGCTGAAAAATTGGGCCTTAGGCACTGGTGCTGGTGCCACAACACTGCAACCCCTCACAGATACTCTAGTTGAGCGCAGCAACGAACCCTCCTGCAAAATATTGCATCAAAAATTGTAATTACACGCCCTGTTAAACAGGGGCAGAAAAATTGGGCCTTAGGCACTGGTGCCACAACACTGCAACACCTCACAGATACTCTAGTTGGAGCGCAGGAATGAGCCCTGCTTCAAAGTATTGCATCAAAAATTGTAATTACATGCCCCTGTTAAACAGGGGCTGAAAAATTGGGCCTTAGCCACTGGTCGCGGCGCCCAGAACCACAAATGCTCTATCAGCATGATCATTGAGGAGGAAAAGGATAATCACTCAGCATAACAAAATAGTCACTCAGCATCAGCATAGGCAGTCTTGAAGGGATCTGACATTTAAAAAAAAATTATTTGGTTACATCAGCATCAGGTGCCTGGTAGCTGGTGGTGATCCGAAACTGATTCATTTTTATGAAGGTCAGTCGATCGACCGAGTCGGTGGACAGACGCACCCTGTGATCGGTTACAAAGCCTCCAGCAGCACTGAATGTGCGTTCCGAAAGAACGCTGGATGCAGGACAGGCCAGTAGCTCAATTGCATACTGTGCAAGCTCTGGCCAGTGACCCATCCTCAAGACCCAGTAACCCAGAGGATTTTCAGTGTTAAAGGTGTCCAAGTCAGATCTTGCCCCTAGGTATTCCTGCACCATGTAAAACAGACGCTGGCGATGGTTGCTGGAACCGATCATACCTTGGGGCTGCGGACTAAAAAATTGTCTGAAGGCATGGGTCAGACGGCCACCTTCACCACCGCTCCTTCTTTGGCTGACAACACGTTGCCGAGGAACAGGAGTTTGTAACCTCCCAGTCTCTGGGAACACGTTGCACAGACCTTTCTGCAAGGCCTCCTGAAGATGTTTCCTCCTCTGCTCCCTCTACGACGGCAAGATAAGGTCCACAACCTTATCCTTGTAACAAGGATCAAGGAGGGTTGCCAGCCAGTATTGATCCCTCTCCTTGACACCACGAATACAAGGATCCTTCCGCAGGCTTTGCAGGATTAGGGAGGCCATGCAGCGTAGGTTTGCTGAGGCCTTCGGTCCGGAGTCCTCTGGGTCACTAAGCACGACATGATCCGCAGCCACCTCCTCCCAGCCACGTACAAGTCCATGGGTTTCTTGAGACTGTAAATGATCCCTTAAAGACTGCTGCTGATGCTAAGTGCCAGGCTCCACCTCCATGCTGACACAATCCTCCTCCTCCTTGTCCTCTTCCTGTGTGATCGACGGGCATGCAGGAACACTGTCTGGATAAAGGGGGCCTTGAGAACTAAGGAAGTCCTCCTCTTCCTGCCTCTGTTCTGCCTCAAGTGCCCTGTATATTATTCCACGCAGCGTGTGCTCCAACAGGTGGACAAGGGGGACAGTGTCACTGATGCATGCACTGTCACTGCTCACCATCCTCGTGGCCTCCTCAAATGGTGACAGGACAGTGCATGCATCCCTGATCATGGCCCACTGGCGTGGGGAAAAAAACAAGCTCCCCTGACCCTGTCCTGGTGCCATAGTTGCACAGGTACTCATTGATGGTCCTCTGCTGCGTGTGCAGCCGCTGCGGCATGGCCAACGTTTAGTTCCACCTGGTGGGCATGTGACAGATTAGGCGGTTCTTGGGCAGGTTAAATTCCTTTTGGAGGTCTGCCAGCCGACCACTGGCATTATATGACCGGTGGAAATGCACAGACTTTTCTTGCCTGCCTCAGGACATCCTGTAAGCCCGGGTACCTGCCCAAGAACTGCTGCACCACCAAGTTAAGGACGTGAGCCAAACAGGGCACATGGGTCAGTTGTCCCTGTCGGAGGGCGGAGAGGAGGTTGGTGCCATTGTCGCAAACCACCATTCCTGCCTTAAGTTGGCATGGCGTCAACCACCTCTGAACCTGCCCCTGCAGAGCTGACAGAATCTCTACCCCAGTGTGGCTCCTGTCCCCCAAGCACACCAGCTCAAGCACCGCATGGCATCTTTTGGCCTGCGTACTTACGTAGCCCCTTGAACGCCTACGGAGCACCGCTGGTTCAGATGACAAAGCACAGTAAGAGGCCATGGAGGAAGAAGAGGAGGGGGTGGAGGAGAGAGGTGTGTCAGAATCACCAGTAGTGGCATTTTGGAGGCTTGGTGGGGGAACAACCTCCAACACTCCTGCACCTTGTCCTGCATCCTTCCCAGCTGCCAGCAGAGTCACCCAATGCGCCGTGAAACTTAAGCAACGTCCCTGTCCATGCCTGTTGGACCATGAGTCAGCGGTAATATGCACCTTACCGCTGACCGCCCTGTCCAGCTAGGCCAAGACATTGTTTTCCACATGCCGGTAGAGAGCTGGAATTGCCTTTCGTGAGAAAAAGTGGCGTTTGGGAACCTGCCACCGAGGAACCGCACATTCCACAAACTCACGGAAGGGGGCAGAGTCTACCAACTGAAAAGGTAGCAGTTGAAGTGCAAGCAATTTTGCCAAGCTAGCATTCAACTGCTGGGCATGTGGATGGCCGGGAGCGAACTTTGCCTGGTACAATCGGACGTCGGTGTAGCGATAGCAGATTGCCCACCAGTACTTGGCTGTGACACACCTAATTCTACACCTTCATTCCTCTCAGTGCAGGTCTCAGAGAGGACTGAAGATATAGTGGAGTTGGAGATCCCAGATGATGAGGAGCAAGGAGAGGTCCCTTTGTTCTATGGTGTGGATCTTTTAGGTATGCTTGCCAACGAACTGCATGGCAGGTCAACATATGTCTGGTCAAGCATGTGGTGCCCAAGCGGGAGATGTTTTGGCCACGTGAGATACGCTTGAGACATATGTTGCAAATAGCAGCGGTGCAATCTGATGCACTCGTCTCAAAAAAGGCCCACACCAAAGAACTTTTGGAATAATGTGTGGAGACAGCACCGCCCTGCACATGCGGAGCTCTGCGGTATGATGCATTCAGTATGCTGCCCTTAGGCTGGCCCCTGATGGGCATCCTGCCTCTTTGGTGATGTGCCTCCTCCTCCTCCTCCTGGCAGTATGCTGCAGCAGGGGGAACATGACTGTCAGATTGCTGTCCTTCTTGGGCACCCCCTCTGTCCGGGCTCACGTTACTGCCTTCATCTAGCTCAGTACCATCATCAGAGCCTTCAAAACGCTGGGCATCCTCCTGGAGCATGTACCCAACACTACGGTCAAACAGTTCGAGGGACTCCTCAGGAGGACATGGTGGGGCTAGGGAAGGAGTCACTGATGCCATTGAGCCGAGGAAAGAGGCTGCATTGGCAGCTGCTTTGCCAGACAAAGTACCCTGAGCCTGGGTGAGAGAGGATGAGGAGGATGAGAACGGCTTGGTCATCCACTCGACCAAGTCTTCCGCATGTTGCGGCTCAACACCGCCATCTGCCGGAAAAAAGGCCAAGCGTGTCCCACGGCAACGTGCTGATGAGGATGCACCGTGTCCACGACCAGCACTGTTGCCTCTAGACACAGAGCCTATTGGCCTGCAGTGAGCTGCACAAAACTGGGATGTATATATATATATATATATATATATATATATATATATATATATAATATATATATATATATATATATATACCAATTATACTGCAGCTAGCAGAATCAACTGCCTGCCTGTAGTATTATTAGTATGATAACACCTGCACTTGTCTTCAGGTAGATATACTGTAGGTGAGACTGTGCAGGGTACACAGTACAGTAACTGGAAATACGTCAAGAGCCTACACAAGCACCTGGCTGCAGGTAGCTATACTGTAGGTGAGACTGTGCGGGGTACACAGTACAGTAACTGTAAATACTTCAAAGAGCCTACACAAGCACCTGGCTGCAGGTAGCTATACTGTAGATGAGACTGTGCAGGGTACACAGTACAGTAACTGGAAATACTTCAAAGAGCCTACACAAGCACCTGGCTGCAGGTAGCTATACTGTAGGTGAGACTGTGCAGAGTACACAGTACAGTAACTGGAAATACTTCAAAGAGCCTATACAAGCACCTAGCTGCAGGTAGTTATACTGTAGGTGAGACTGTGCAGGGTACACAGTACAGTAACTTGAAATACTTCAAAGAGTCTACACAAGCACCTGGCTGCAGGTAGCTATACTGTAGGTGAGACTGTGCAGGGTACACAGTACAGTAACTGGAAATACTTCAAAGAGCCTACACAAGCACCTGGTTGCAGGTAGCTATGCTGTAGGTGAGACTGTGCGGGGTACACAGTACAGTAACTGGAAATACTTCAAAGAGCCTACACAAGCACCTGGCTGCAGGTAGCTATGCTGTAGGTGAGACTGTGCGGGGTACACAGTACAGTAACTGGAAATACTTCAAAGAGCCTACACAAGCACCTGGCTGCAGGTAGCTATACTGTAGGTGAGACTGTGTGGGGTACACAGTACAGTAACTTGAAATACTTCATAGAATCTACACAAGCACCTGGCTGCAGGTAGCTATACTGTAGGTGAGACTGTGCGGGGTACACAGAACAGTAACTGGAAATACTTCATAGAGCCTACACAAGCACCTGGCTGCAGGTAGCTATACTGTAGGTGAGACTGTGCGGGGTACACAGAACAGTAACTGGAAATACTTCAAAGAGCCTACACAAGCACCTGGCTGCAGGTAGCTATACTGTAGGTGAGACTGTGTGGGGTACACAGTACAGTAACTGGAAATACTTCAAAGAGCCTACACAAGCACCTGGCTGCAGGTAGCTATACTGTAGGTGAGACTGTGTGGGGTACACAGTACAGTAACTGGAAATACTTCAAAGAGCCTACACAAGCACCTGGCTGCAGGTAGCTATACTGTAGGTGAGACTGTGCGGAGTACACAGTACAGTAACTGGAAATACTTGAAAAAGCCTACACAAGCACCTGGCTGCAGGTAGCTATACTGTAGGTGAGACTGTATGGGGTACACAGTACAGTAACTGGAAATACTTCAAAGAGCCTACACAAGCACTTGGCTGCAGGTAGCTATAATGTAGGTGAGACTGTGCGGGGTACACAGTACAGTAACTGGAAATACTTCAAAGAGCCTATACAAGCACCTAGCTGCAGGTAGTTATACTGTAGGTGAGACTGTGCAGGGTACACAGTACAGTAACTTAAAATACTTCAAAGAGTCTACACAAGCACCTGGCTGCAGGTAGCTATACTGTAGGTGAGACTGTGCGGGGTACACAGTACAGTAACTGGAAATACTTCAAAGAGCCTACACAAGCACCTGGCTGCAGGTAGCTATACTGTAGGTGAGACTGTGTGGGGTACACAGTACAGTAACTGTAAATACTTCAAAGAGCCTACACAAGCACCTGGCTGCAGGTAGCTATACTGTAGATGAGACTGTGCAGGGTACACAGTACAGTAACTGGAAATACTTCAAAGAGCCTACACAAGCACCTGGCTGCAGGTAGCTATACTGTAGGTGAGACTGTGCAGAGTACACAGTACAGTAACTGGAAATACTTCAAAGAGCCTATACAAGCACCTAGCTGCAGGTAGTTATACTGTAGGTGAGACTGTGCAGGGTACACAGTACAGTAACTTGAAATACTTCAAAGAGTCTACACAAGCACCTGGCTGCAGGTAGCTATACTGTAGGTGAGACTGTGCAGGGTACACAGTACAGTAACTGGAAATACTTCAAAGAGCCTACACAAGCACCTGGTTGCAGGTAGCTATGCTGTAGGTGAGACTGTGCGGGGTACACAGTACAGTAACTGGAAATACTTCAAAGAGCCTACACAAGCACCTGGCTGCAGGTAGCTATGCTGTAGGTGAGACTGTGTGGGGTACACAGTACAGTAACTGGAAATACTTCAAAGAGCCTACACAAGCACCTGGCTGCAGGTAGCTATACTGTAGGTGAGACTGTGTGGGGTACACAGTACAGTAACTTGAAATACTTCATAGAATCTACACAAGCACCTGGCTGCAGGTAGCTATACTGTAGGTGAGACTGTGCGGGGTACACAGAACAGTAACTGGAAATACTTCATAGAGCCTACACAAGCACCTGGCTGCAGGTAGCTATACTGTAGGTGAGACTGTGCGGGGTACACAGAACAGTAACTGGAAATACTTCAAAGAGCCTACACAAGCACCTGGCTGCAGGTAGCTATACTGTAGGTGAGACTGTGTGGGGTACACAGTACAGTAACTGGAAATACTTCAAAGAGCCTACACAAGCACCTGGCTGCAGGTAGCTATACTGTAGGTGAGACTGTGTGGGGTACACAGTACAGTAACTGGAAATACTTCAAAGAGCCTACACAAGCACCTGGCTGCAGGTAGCTATACTGTAGGTGAGACTGTGCGGAGTACACAGTACAGTAACTGGAAATACTTGAAAAAGCCTACACAAGCACCTGGCTGCAGGTAGCTATACTGTAGGTGAGACTGTATGGGGTACACAGTACAGTAACTGGAAATACTTCAAAGAGCCTACACAAGCACTTGGCTGCAGGTAGCTATAATGTAGGTGAGACTGTGCGGGGTACACAGTACAGTAACTGGAAATACTTCAAAGAGCCTATACAAGCACCTAGCTGCAGGTAGTTATACTGTAGGTGAGACTGTGCAGGGTACACAGTACAGTAACTTAAAATACTTCAAAGAGTCTACACAAGCACCTGGCTGCAGGTAGCTATACTGTAGGTGAGACTGTGCGGGGTACACAGTACAGTAACTGGAAATACTTCAAAGAGCCTACACAAGCACCTGGCTGCAGGTAGCTATACTGTAGGTGAGACTGTGTGGGGTACACAGTACAGTAACTGGAAATACTTCAAAGAGCCTACACAAGCACCTGGCTGCAGGTAGCTATACTGTAGGTGAGACTGTGCAGAGTACACAGTACAGTAACTGGAAATACTTCAAAGAGCCTACACAAGCACCTGGCTGCAGGTAGCTATACTGTAGGTGAGACTGTGTGGGGTACACAGTACAGTAACTGGAAATACTTCAAAGAGCCTACACAAGCACCTGGCTGCAGGTAGCTATATTGTAGGTGAGACTGTGTGGGGTACACAGTACAGTAACTGGAAATACTTCAAAGAGCCTACACAAGCACCTGGCTGCAGGTAGCTATATTGTAGGTGAGACTGTGTGGGGTACACAGTACAGTAACTGGAAATACTTCAAAGAGTCTACACAAGCACCTGGCTGCAGGTAGCTATACTGTAGGTGAGACTGTGCGGGGTACACAATACAGTAACTGGAAATACTTCAAAGAGCCTACACAAGCACCTGGCTGCAGGTAGTTATACTGTAGGTAAGACTGTGCGGAGTAAACAGTACAGTAACTGGAAATACTTGAAAGAGCCTACACAAGCACCTGGCTGCAGGTAGCTATACTGTAGGTGAGACTGTGCGGGGTACACAGTACAGTAACTGGAAATACTTCAAAGAGCCTACACAAGCACCTGGCTGCAGGTAGCTATACTATAGGTGAGACTGTGCGGGGTACACAGTACAGTAACTGGAAATACTTCAAAGAGCCTACACAAGCACCTGGCTGCAGGTAGCTATACTGTAGGTGAGACTGTAAAAACACCTGCCTGCCTGTCAGTATATTAGGAAGAGAAGAACAGGATCTAGCTAAACTGAATACAGTGTATATATATATATATATATATATATATATATACACACAACACCTGGGATGCATATATATATATATACACAATACACTGTAACTGCAGCTAACTGACTCGACCTGCCTACTCTATCTAACTTAAATCAAATGACACTGTCTCTCTCTCTATCTCTGTCTCAACGCCAGAACACACTACACAGGGCCGACGTGCAGGCGGCCTTATATAGTGTGGGCATGTACTAAACCCCCTGAGCCATAATTGGCCAAAGCCTCCTTGGCTTTGGCCAATTACGGCTCTCTGTACACGTAGCGCTATGATTGGCCAATCATAGTGCACGCTTGGCCAATCATCAGCCAGCAATGCACTGCAATGCCGCAGTGAATTATGGGCTGTGACAGGCCACTCGAATTTGGCGCGAACGGACCATATCGTTCGTATTTTGGTGACCAACTGAACACACGATGTTCGAGTCGAACATGGGTTCGACTCAAACACGAAGCTCATCCCTACATATAAGCCTTTAAAATGATCATGTTTATGTCCCATAGACTTTAATAGTGTTTGCGTGTTACATAGTTACATAGTAGGTGAGGTTGAAAAAAGACACAAGTCCATCAAGTCCAACCTATGTGTGTGATTATTTGTCAGTATTACATTGTATATCCCTGTATGTTGCGGTCGTTCAGGTGCTTATCTAATAGCTTCTTGAAATTATCGATGCTCCCCGCTGAGACCACCGCCTGTGGAAGGGAATTCCACATCCTTGCCGCTCCTATGCCCCGTACACAAGGTCAGACATTGATCGGATATTCCGATAACAAAATCCATGGATTGAAATGAATAAATATGTGGCGCTACCTCATCTAGAATAAGATAACAGATACAAAACGGTGTATAATGAAAAAATAGAATAAAATGGAATGAACTAAGCAATCTTCCAAATAGCTAATAAAAAGAAAATAAATGACAATGGCATAGATCAATGTGCAAATCAAAGGATGATAAATAACGTAGATCACTAATAAAAGTGCATATAATAAACAATTATTGATGCCTCATCTTGATAAGTAGTGACAAATAGTAACAATATTCAATCCAAGTGAATATAAACAACAGTCCTCATTATAACGTGCAATGATAAAGTGAATAGCAGTAACTCACCAATGAAAGTGCAATGTGCATAAATAGCGATAAAGACAATGGATGCAACAATTAAGAGGGCTCCTAATGTAACAGTAAAACGATGCAAGAAAAAAACTAGTTCCAATGCGCCTTATATGAATAAATCAATACCAAAATACTGTGCATCAAACCAAAAGTGCAATGTGCATATACAGCAATGATGAAAGAATGTATCTAATAATAATACCATACACAAAACATCAAAAATAGTGCATATAGGCAATGCAGTTCACAACCCGAAAGTAGTTCTTAAAACAGTGATAGAAAAGTGCTTGTGCAATAATTAATATCAATAAATGTGCAGATAGTATAGGCAAACTAAATAGAAAAATGTCCAAATAATCGCAAGAAAAGAAAAAGAAAAGAAAAGAAAAGAGTGCGACTCCAGATGACAACACGAAATAGATCTCCTAGAGAAAATGAGGAAGTGCAAGTGCAGCGCACCACGCTCAGTGACAACCAGTGTTGAATAGTCAGTAACTCAGTCCAATCGAGTTCCGGAGTCCACTAATCGTTTCCCCCAGCCTCTCACCTGTAGTTGTGGCCCCCAATGGGCCGAATCGAGCGTGTCGCCACTCACAGGCTGTAGAACTATAAGCCGGGGACAGGCTTCCGGTGGTTGTCACAGCCTTCGGATACCCAGATAACTGGCTACAATACACCTCTCTCCCACACTCAGCAATTGTCTGTGGATTAGTTCAGATAGATGATCTCAGTCCAGCAGCGTTGTCGGCAGCGTGGTGAGCCTTCTCCTCCCCTCCTCCTCCTGGTTGCTGGTTAAAATCCATGGATTTTTTCAGACGGATGTTGGCTCAAACTTGTTTTGCATACACACGGTCGCACAAAGTTGTCGGAGTTTCTAAACGGCAAGAACACAGTGACGTACACCACGTACGATGAGACTATAAAAGGGCAGTTCATTACCAAGCGCGGCACCCTTTGGGCTCCTTTTGGTGATCTCGTGTTAGTAAAAATTTGGTGAGAGACGATTCGCGCTTTTTCAGACTCGTGGTTTTCAGTTCTTTTTTCTGGTGTTCAGTTTGTGCTTGTGGGTTTGTATCTGTTCTTCAGTGCGGGCAGCGAGTTACCTTTGACTTTGTCATTGTGTTCTTGTTCGTTCGTTACTGATTTTCAGGTCGCTCTTCACAGGCCTTGCTGTTCTTCAGTGCGTTCTGTTACTTTGTTCTGACCAGCCGACCGTTTTCTAGCCATGTTGCGTGTACGTACTCCTCGTAGAGTTCGTGCTGTGCGGGGGCTTGGTGTTGGGGTTCTTACTTTGTCACAAGCCCAGTCCATGAACAGGGCGAGGAGGAGTTCATGGACCAAGAATTGGTTGCTCCAGCGTGACCAGTTCTGTCACATGCCTTTGCTCCGTGAGATCCGTGAGAATAATCCTGACGATTTCAGGAACTTTCTCCGGATGACGGACCCCGTATTTCACCATTTGTTGGCTTTGCTGACCACTTATATCAGCAGGCAGGATACCTGCATCAGGCAAGCCGTCACTCCGGAGCAGAGGCTAGTCACCACCCTGTGGTACTTGGCAATGGGGAGAAGTCTGCAGGACCTCAAGTTCTCGACAGGCATCTCCCCCCCCCAGGCTCTGGGGATCATTATCCCAGAGACCAGTTCTGCCATCATCCAGGTCCTGCAGAAGGAGTATATTAAGGTAGATTTTTATCCTTTAACATCACATTTTATTGTATGTAATGTTTGCTAATGTATTGTATTTCTTTCCTCATTCCCTAATTACCATGATTGTAATATGCTGTAAATGTCCCCTTTGTCCTCATGCATGCAGGATTTTTTTTTTTGTCCTTCATACATATTTGCCTTCACTTACCTCCCCAACATGCTCTCCTGGGCCTATATTCACCTCGTGTAGTCACTTAACAATGTATTTTGTCAGCTCCATAGTAGTGCTTTACCCTAAACACCTCCTAAAATGTGTAAAATTTGTGATTTGTGCTTTAAATTCAGGCAGAGTGTCAGAGGCTTTTTTTTTGGGTCCCAA
Organism: Aquarana catesbeiana; assembly: GCF_042186555.1. Classification (NCBI taxonomy): domain Eukaryota; kingdom Metazoa; phylum Chordata; class Amphibia; order Anura; family Ranidae; genus Aquarana; species Aquarana catesbeiana. Next base: position 280,403,249 of record NC_133330.1, read on the forward strand.
AATCATTTGGAACCCTCCCTCCCCCAACTGCTAACTCAGCTGATACCAATCCTCTATCTATCCTCAATCCTCTATCTACTGACTTTGCCAAACCCATACACACTATACCCACCTCTTTTGTGGTCATATTTATGGATGAATTCCCCAAAGCATGTAGTGCAAGGGCCTGCCTGAATACTTTCAAATGGTAATGTTCACAGTTTTTGTATCCTATTATTATCTTGAGGTAATAGCAGAATGTAAAAATGTGCTACAATGTGTACAGTGTGTATTTATATCTTTGTATTATGACACGTCTTACCTGTCCAGTGGGCTGCCAATAGTGTAAGTAAGGAGGGGCTGGCCAAAGTAATATACATTACTTATGCATTCAGCTCTCAATGAAGTGGAGAGGGTTACCTGTCCAAAACATCTCCCCCGCCCCATAAAATTTCTAAAATGGCCTGGGGGGGGGGGGGAATCTGATAGGTGGACCTTATACCTTTGTCTTTAAATAGTTACATAGTTACATAGTAGGTGAGGTTGAAAAAAGACACAAGTCCATCAAGTCCAACCTATGTGTGTGATTATGTGTCAGTATTACATTACATATCCCTGTATGTTGCGGTCATTCAGGTGATTATCTAATAGTTTCTTGAAGCTATCAATGTTCCCCGCTGAGACCACCGCCTGTGGAAGGGAATTCCACATCGTTGCCGCTCTTACAGTAAAGAACCCTCTACGTAGTTTAAGGTTAAACCTCTTTTCTTCTAATTGTAATGAGTGGCCACGAGTCTTATTAAACTCTCTTCTGCAAAAAAGTTTTATCCCTATTGTGGGGTCACCAGTACAGTATTTGTAAATTGAAATCATATCCCCTCTTCAGCGCTCGCAACCTTTCCTCATAACTAAGATCCTCTAGACCCTTTATTAGCTTTTTTGCCCTTCTTTGTACTCGCTCCATTTCCAGTACATCCCTCCTGAGGACTGGTGCCCAGAACTGGACAGCATACTTCAGGTGCGGCCGGACCAGAGTCTTGTAGAGCGGGAGAATTATTGTTTTATCTCTGGAGTTGATCCCCCTTTTAATGCATGCCAATATTCTGTTTGCTTTATTAGCAGCAGCTTGGCATTGCATGCCATTGCTGAGCCTATCATCTACTAGGACCCCCAGGTCCTTTTCCATCCTAGATTCCCCCAGAGGTTCTCCCCCCAGTGTATAGATTGCATTCATATTTTTGCCACCCAAATGCATTATTTTACATTTTTCTACATTGAACCTCATTTGCCATGTAGTTGCCCACCCCATTAATTTGTTCAGGTCTTTTTGCAAGGTTTCCACATCCTTCGGAGAAGTTATTGCCCTGCTTAGCTTAGTATCGTCTGCAAATACAGAGATTGAACTGTTTATCCCATCCTCCAGGTCGTTTATAAACAAATTAAATAGGATTGGTCCCAGCACAGAACCCTGGGGAACCCCACTACCCACCCCTGACCATTCTGAGTACTCCCCATTTATCACCACCCTCTGAACACGCCCTTGTAGCCAGTTTTCAATCCATGTACTCACCCTATGGGCCATGCCAACGGACCTTATTTTGTACAGTAAACGTTTATGGGGAACTGTGTCAAATGCTTTTGCAAAATCCAGATACACCACGTCTACGGGCCTTCCTTTATCTAGATGGCAACTCACCTCCTCATAGAAGGTTAATAGATTGGTTTGGCAAGAACGATTCTTCATGAATCCATGCTGATTACTGCTAATGATATCGTTCTTATTACTAAAATCTTGTATATAGTCCCTTATCATCCCCTCCAAGAGTTTACATACTATTGATGTTAGGCTAACTGGTCTGTAATTCCCAGGGATGTATTTTGGGCCCTTTTTAAATATTGGTGCTACATTGGCTTTTCTCCAATCAGCTGGTACCATTCCAGTCAATAGACTGTCTGTAAAAATTAGGAACAACGGTCTGGCAATCACCTGACTGAGTTCCCTAAGTACCCTCGGATGCAAGCCATCTGGTCCCGGTGATTTATTAATGTTAAGTTTCTCAAGTCTAATTTTAATTCCGTCCTCTGTTAACCATGGAGGTGCTTCCTGTGTTGTGTCATGAGGATAAACACTGCAGTTTTGGTTACTGAAGCCCCCCGATTCACTCGTGAAGACTAAGGAGAAGAATAAATTCAATACCTTTGCCATCTCCCCATCCTTTGTAACAAGATGTCCTTCCTCATTCTTTATGGGGCCAATATGGTCTGTCCTCCCTTTTTTACTGTTTACATACTTAAAGAATTTCTTGGGATTTTTTTTGCTCTCCTCCGCTATGTGTCTTTCATGTTCTATCTTAGCCGTCCTAATTGCACCCTTACATTTCTTATTGCATTCTTTATAAAGTCTGAATGCTGAGGGTGATCCCTCAACCTTGTATTTTTTGAAGGCCTTCTCCTTTGCTTTTATATGCATTTTTACATTGGAGTTAAGCCATCCAGGATTTTTGTTCGCTCTTTTAAATTTATTACCCAATGGGATACATTGGCTAATGCACTTATTTAATATGCTCTTAAAGCAAACCCATCTCTCCTCCGTATTCTTTGTTCCTAATTTTTTATCCCAATTTATGCCTTTTAGCAAGGTTTGTAGTTTAGGGAAGTTGGCTCTTTTGAAATTCAGTGTCTTTGTGTTCCCTTCATGTTTCCTATTTGTGTGATTTATACTGAAACTAATTGACCTGTGATCGCTGTTACCTAAATTGCCCCGTATTTCCACATCATAAATACTTCCTAAAATAAATATTATACTGATGTTGGCCAAGAATGTTTGTGTCTAATGTGCTTTCCATGTCTATTTGCAAAATGATTATTTTTTTTTTCTTGTTTCCTTCCAACCCACAGGAATGGCAGACTGTGGCCTCCCACTTTGCCCAGTGGTGGGACTTTCCTAAATGCAGAGGGACAATTGATGGTAAACACATCCACATCGTCCCACCACCCAACTCGGGGTCATACTATTACAACTACAAGGGGGTCAATAGTATTGTGATGTTGGCGGTGGTGTCTGCTACTTACGAGTTCCTGTATGTGGACGTGGGGAAGAATGGCCGGATGTCAGATGGTGGAGTCGTCGCCCACACGGAGTTCTACAGATGTCTCCAGAATGGCAGCTTGGACTTGCCACCTCCAGAAGACAATGCGGAAGGACTCCCATTCGTCTTCGTTGCGGATGAAGCATTTGCACTGGGGGACCATCTTATGCGGCCATTCCCTATGAGGACCCTCACTCCGGACCAGAGGTTTTTAATTACCGGCTGGCCAGAGCTAGAAGAGTGGTGGAGAACATGTTGGAATAATGGCCAGCCGGTTCCGCCTATTTCTTACACCGATACACATGGCGGAATATAAACTCAATCACATCATCCTGGCTTGCTGTGTTCTCCACAACTTTTTAAGGAGAAATTCTGTGAACTATGCTGCCTCAGTTGGGCCTGAAGCCAGAATCAATCTAAATGAACCAACCCTGACGGCACTTGAAGCTGACCGTCCTGGCTTGCCCCCCAGAGTGCCCGCGAGGTCTGTCTAAGATACATGGAATACTTTGCGGGTAGGGGGGCCATCAATATGCCAGACAATGTCTGAGTCATTTTTTAAATAAAAAAATTTGTTAAACTGAACAAGTATTTGCTTAGATTTACTGCTTGTCTTTCTTTTAGCTGACCCTGACTGAAATTTGGGGAGTCCTGAAAATGGCGTGATTGTGTAAAATTAAAAAGCACTGTTGGGTGTTATTTACTAAAGGCAAAGACACTTTGCACTACAAGTGCACTTGAGACTGCACTGAAACTGCACTTGTAGTGCAAAGTAGATTTGTCTTTAGTAAACAACCCCCATTGTCACTGAAAACACCAACTTTACAACCCAAACATGCTTTTGAGCATTGAAAGAAGAAGCCACACATTGTTGATTCTCAATCTTTTTAATCAAAGCACAATCACATGTGCATTTATAAAAGGTTTTTAAAACAAACCAACATGTTTCTTGTATAACAATTTTTTAGGTGACATTAAAAGTATAAATGTCCTTTTAAGGTAAAACAGGCATGTTTAAAACCAACAAGAAATACACAAATCTGGAACTTACAAAGTTCAACTTTTGTAGAAATTGAAGGCAATATCAGACATGAGTATTGATAAACTGTGTTTGACATTGCGTTCGGATTGGGTGAAAAGCCAAATTTTGAAGATGCACACAAATTGCCGAATGTCAACATGTGCTAGCTGCCATCATGGGGGATCAATGGACATGTTTTGTGGGTGCAACCCCTACCTCTCAGCTACTTTATTATTGAGGAAGGGGTTGCACCCCCAAAATGCGTACATTGATCGCCCGTGATGGCAGATAGCACATGTTGACACACTGTGTGCATCTTCAAAATTTGGCTTTTCTAGAATATGTAAAAAAATGTGCAAAATTTTTTTTGAAAGATAAAGCAGAAAGAAGTAAGGGATTTCGAGGGGTTTTAAACTCTTCTTAAAACATCAATGATGTTCTTCATTTTGTTTTGAACATCACTGATGTTTTGCTTGATGTTTTCCAAGTCCCTATTACACCCCATGATCTCCCAGATCAGGATCTGGGCACTTTCACTGGTGAAATAACCTTCATCCACAACATCACGATCACCTAAAAATATATAAAAAAACAACCCACCATGCATTATAAATATGCAGGCATCCATCTCTTACCTGCGCCTGTGGTCGCAGACACTCACCTGTTGTGGTGACAATTTCCACCACGTCTCCCTCCTCCTCCTCTGCTTGGCTTTGGGGGTTTTCCACTACTTCCGCAGGTTGGGGGTCTGTTGTCTCCTCTGATGAGTGGTGTCCTCCAAGTCTAAAAAAAAATATGTACTGTATACTTAGCACACAGATATTTGATGTCAGAAAAAGGAATATGAAACATTGCTTGGAAGTGGGGTACAATTGTCTATTTTGGCAGAGTTCCAAGATGAAGAAATATTTTTTTACTTTGTCAAGCTTGAATACTTACCTGTTTTGTACAAGCTTCATAGATGGAGACACCCCTATAGTATACACTGGAGCACCTGTGTGGGACCCTTCTAATAAAAAGGGTGTTCTTTTGTCCCACACTAGTGCTCCAGTGTCCAGATGTGTAAACAGCTGCTGAGTGCCCTCTCCTTACACAGAATCTAGTTTCCATTTCATTCTATTTACAAACCCATCTAGACACCAAAATTAATTTAAAAGAAGTAGGCCAGAAAAAATGTATTGAAATGCATCTGGACAAAACATGGTGTTTTATTGGCCGAACGAACAATGTTTCCTACGAACGAATAATGTGTCCATGAGCATGAAAGTTGCCATTTTAAACTGTACAACCGTAAAGAAAAGCACATGGAGCAGCATGAACATTATAAAAATAAGGAATAGGAACACAGGACAACTACTTACTTTTTTTAAGCACTTTCCTGATCCTTCTATACTGATCGTGCTCCCTTAATTTGAGGTTCGAGCACCGCTTCCTGAGTTGATCCTTGGATCGACTTACACCAAAATTTCGGTGCAGACTGTTCACAACTTTCGCCATGATGTTGGCCTTTCTGACATTGGGGTTGGGGTAAGGTCCATACTTCCCTTCATAATCGGCCCTCTTCAGTATGTCGACCATCTCCACCATCTCTACAAAGGACATATTTGAGGCCTTAAATCGTCTCCTCCGGGATCGTGACGTTTCTGGCTCAGAGCTTTCCTCCTCCTCCTCCTTGTTGCTGTAATTAGCACGCACCTGCTCTGTCTCCGCCATGTGCTCTTCCCCACTGCGCCAAATGAGAAGGGGCGGGGAATAGACTAGAAAGAACGTCAGGGGCGGGCGGAGTTTCACGCATGCGCAGTGTATATAAAGCGCAACACACGTGCGTAGTACTTACGATCCGTGAGCGGAGGAAGGAGTATCGGAAGCGCTGATCATGATAACGAAGGTAACATTTAAACTTGGGCATATGCTGCTTATAGATTGAGGCCTATATTGGGACAAGATTAGGAGACTTTAGACTGACATCAGGGTTTGTCTTGTGTATTGCAGATAAAATGGATGGCTTCAATGACCACAACTTCCTCCCCCTGTTCATAGACAAGTACAGGGAGCTGCCCTGTCTGTGGCACGTGAAACATCCTCATTATAATCATAAACAAAAGAGGCAGGCAGCGCTGGAGAAACTGCTGGAGTTGGTGAAGCCGGTGGTCCCCACGGCAACCATCCCCTATTTAAAAGCCAAAATTGGTGGCCTGAGGAGCACTTATCTTAGGGAGCGCAAGAGGTCCAGGATTCCCAGAGATCCAGAGCTGCAGCAGATGACATTTATGTCCCCAGGCTGTGGTACTATGAGAGACTGCGATTTCTGTCAGACCAGACTGAAGTCAGGGAATCCTTCTCCACTCTTCCTTCCACTCTTCCTTCCACCCCAGCTGAGGCTTCCGATGTCCAACCTGGGACTTCCAGCCAGGAAGAAGTGGAGGAGCCCAGCTTGAGCCAGGTATATCATTGTTCTACAGATTTCTGGTCAATTAATAAATGATGTTTACTAGATGTTATTATTGATTACTAATTGCTGATTTAATAAAGTGTTTTACATATCAATAGGCAGTAGTGGGCAAAAATAATTGGGACAAGAATGAAAAATGCTGGGCTCAGAATGATAATATTTTGTATTTCTTAACATTCAATTTGCAACAGTCATGAGGTGAAAATTGTGTGTGATTGATGAAGAAAAAACTAAAACTATGTCCCTTTTTCATACACAGGAAGTCCTCAGCCAGGAGGAGGCTGTGGTATGTGGCACACAGGAGGAGGCTGTGGAATGTGGCAGCCAGGAGGAGGCAGGGGTTAGTGGCAGCCAGGAGAAGGCGGGGGTAAGTGGCAGCCAGGAGGTGGCCGGGCCCAGTAGGAGCCTGACAGAATCGCAGGTTCCTCTCCTCCGCCTTCCAAACAAAAGACCCAGGAAGGGGAGTAACGTGGAGGATTCAGCACTCAGGCTTATTCAGGAGGCTTCTGCGTCCCTCAGAACCACCCCCACGCGTGAAGAGGCCTTTGCCTGCATGGCTGCCACCAAACTGCAGGGCCAACGCCTCATGTGTGAGGAAATCATTTATAAAACATTAAATAAGGGGTTGAGGGGTGAAATCACACCCAGTACCCACCTGAGTGAGTTGGACCATCCTCCTCCTCCTGCCACAACTCCACCACCACAGACATAGCGTGGAAGGAAGCATGGAAGGAAGACAAGAGAGTGATGACCTGGGTTCAGTCTGGTCTGACAAAAGATGCAGGCTCTTGTATGACCACAGCCTGGGGACATACATGTCATCTGCTGCTGTTCATGATCTTTTGGACTTCTGGACCAGATTGTACTCCCTTATATATGGACTCCTCAGGCCACCAGTTTTGCAGGAAAATAGTTGATGAGTGCCCTGGGGACCAAAGGCTTCGCCAATTTCTGCTGTCTATCCAGCGTTGCCTCCCTCTTTGTTTGGTGAGGACCCCTTAATACATTTTTGGTTTGATTTATTATACTCGATTATGTGTGTTTTCATTCAAAAAGGACAGTTTGTTTGTGAGGAGGCAGGTACATTTCAAAAAAACAATGTGAAATTAACAAGAGACACCAACACCAAGCAACCTCCTTGAGATTAAATAATACAAGATAATAATGGTGTTGTGGTAACTTGACACACAAAACACACTCAAAACTATTCTGGAGTAAAAAAACAAAAAAACAAAAGACAAATAAAACACAAGAACAGGCTTTAAAAAAAAAAAAAAAATTAATATAAAAACATCCAAAAAATAATATTTTTTCGGTAGATGTGACAAATAAAAATATTATATTGATGAAATCACGATAAATAATAAAGAAAGAAGTTTGTGTGAATAAGAGCAGCAAAACAACTTCATTCTTCTAGCAGTATAAAGAAGAAGAGAGTGCGCTGCATTAAACATTTTAAAACATTGCAGCGTGACGAAAGTGCTATATCCATTCCGAACGCTAATTTTACCAGACTGAGCAGTTCCGTCTCCAAATTTATTTTGAGCATGCGTGGCACTTTGTGCGTCGGAACTGTCCACACACGGTCGGAATTGACGTGATCGGATTTTGTTGTCGGAAAATTTTATAGCCTGCTCTCAAACTACTTTGTGTGTCAGAAAATCCGATGGAAAAAGTCCGATGGAGCCCACACACGGTCGGAATTTCCGATAACAAGCTCCCATCGCACATTTTCTGTCGGAAAATCCAACCGTGTGTACAGGGCGTTACAGTAAAGAACCCTTTACGTAGTTTAAGGTTAAATCTCTTTTCTTCTAATTTTAATGAGTGGCCACGAGTCTTGTTAAACTCCCTTCTGCAAAAATGTTTTATCCCTATTGGGTCACTAGTATGGTATTTGTATATTGAAATCATATCCCCTCTCAAGCATCTCTTCTCCAGAGAGAATAAGTTCAGTGCTTGCAACCTTTCCTCATAACTAATATCCTCCAGACCCTTTATTAGCTTTGTTGCCCTTCTTTGTACTCGCTCTATTTCCAGTACATCCTTCCTGAGGACTGGTGCCCTAAGGCTACTTTCACACTGAGGCGCTATACAGGCGCTACAGTGCTAAAAATAGTGTCTGTATAGCGCCTGTAAAGGGCCTCTCCTGTGTCTCCAGTGTGAAAGCCTGAGGGCTTTTACACTGGAGCGGTGCGCTTGCAGGACAGGAGAAAAAGTCCTGCAAGCCGCATCTTTGCAGCACTATAGGTGTATTCACCGCTCCTAAAGCGCCCCTTCCCATTGAAAACAATGGGGCAGGACCACAAAGCGTTTGCTGCAGCAGTGCTTTGCGTCACTTTGCGGGCAGTTTTAATCCTTTTTTCGTCCGCTAGCGGGGGTTAAAACCACCCCGTTATCAGCCGAAAAGCGCCGCTAAAACGACGGTAAAGTGGCGCTAAATATAGCGCCGCCTTACCGCCAACACCCACAATGCCCCAGTATGAAAGTAGCCTAATAGTTTTTTGAAACTATCGATGCCCCCCGCTGAGACCACCGCCTGTGGAAGGGAATTCCACATCCTTGCCGCTTTTACAGTAAAGAACCCTCTACGTAGTTTAAGGTTAAACCTCTTTTCTTCTCATTTTAATAAGTGGCCACGTGTCTTGTTAAACTCTCTACCACAAAAAAGTTTTATCCCTATTGTGGGATCACCAGTATGGTATTTATAAATTGAAATCATATCTCCTCTCAAGTTTCTCTTCTCCAGAGAGAATAAGTTCAGTGCTTGCAACCTTTCTTCATAACTAATGTCCTCCAGGCGTTTTATTAGCTTTGTTGCCCTTCTTTGTACTTGCTTCATTTCCGGTACATCCTTCCTGAGGACTGGTGCCCAGAACTGGACAGCATACTCCAGGTGCGGCTGGACCAGAGTCTTGTAGAGTGGAAGATATATCGCTTTATCCCTGGAGTTAATCCTTTTTTTAATGCATGCCAATGTTCTGTTTGCTTTGTTAGCAGCAGCTTGACATTGCATGCCATTGCTGAGCCTATTATCCACTAGAACCCCCAGGTCCTTTTCCATCCTAGATTCTCCCAGAAGTTCTCCCCCCAGTGTATAGATTGCATTCATATTTTTGCCACCCAAATGCATTATTTTACCTTTTTCTACATTAAACCTCATTTGCCATGTAGTCGCCCACCCCATTAATTTGTTCTGATCTTCTTGCAAGGTTTCCACATCCTGCTGAGAAGTTATTGCCCTGCTTAGCTTAGTATCGTCTGCAAATACGGAGATTGAACTGTTAACCCCATCCTCCAGGTCATTTATGAACAAATTAAATAGGATCGCACACATTTTTTGCCTGTTTGCATGTTCTGCTGCAAACCGAACCGGGGGGGGGGGGAGATGTTCAGCTCATCCCTAGTAACCAGTGCAACATCAAGAACACCGACTACAGGGAAGCACTCTTCAGTAAGCTCACAGTCCAAGACACTGCTGAGGACAGGAATGGCCAGTAACTGAGATCCTATGAGTCTTACAGGGTCATTACTCAGAGGTCCTCAGGACTGCTGCCACCTTCCAGCTTCCTCCGGACACCTCTACTTGAGTGAGAAAAATCCTTCTCAAGACCAGATCTCTTTGGTGAAGTCCTGCAGCCAGTTCCAGGTCCTCTCCAGGGCTCCTGCAATAAGACCACAGAGAACAGCAGCACAAACCAAGGCTTGCCTCAGAGGTTCAACAGCCCTCTCTAAGGCTGGGAATTTCTCCTTGCTGGGGAAGACCATCTCCCCAGGGCTTCAGACTATTTATCAGCTTCCACAGACACCATCTGGTGACACTTCCCTAGGGATTGTCTAGGCCTTGATTATTATTCAGGCTGGTTATTTGAATTCTCTCTCCTTAAGCTCTAGAAACTTCTTTTAGAGGCAGGGGAAGCAATCAAATTCCAAGCCTTTGAAACCCTGAATAAACCAGAGCAAAACAATAACTGCTCCCCTGACTACAGAAGGAGCCAAAAACGAAATATACCTAGCAGCCTAACTAGTTTGGTACTACATTGCGCATTCTGCAGAACATCGGGATTGTGTTTCAATTTGGAATCTGGGACAATTGAGGGGTGTGCAATATAATTAATGGCTAACAATATAACTGAGTTATACGATGATCATATGATGTGCAACAGGGTCAATTCACTAAAACATAACACAAGCATAATTGTATCTACCTTGTGCTATTTGCTATTTTTGATTAAAATGGTGTTATCAATTCACAAATGGTTTTATTGCACAGATAAGCTGAATATAAGTACTTTATATGATGGATTTGTATAGAATTTCGTATTTGTAAAAGCCAATTTAAACAATTTTCCCTTCAATTGGTTTAAAAAAATCCTAAATCTTGTAACGACTTATGTCGCGTACACATGATCGGGATTTCGGTCGGAAAAAGATGGGATTCCGCTCAAGCTTGTCTTGCATACACACGGTCACACCAAATTCCGACCGTCAAGCACGCAGTGACATACAACACGTACGACGGCACTAGAAAAAGGAAGTTCAATAGCCAGTGCGCCACCCTTTGGGCTCCTTCTGTTAATCTCGTGTTTATCTCGTGTTGGTAGAAGTTTGGTGAGAGACGATTCATGCTTTTCAGCTTTCATGCTTTTCAGTCCGTTACTGCTCTTCACTTTGTGCTTGTGGGTTTGTATCTGGTTTTCAGTGTGTGTAGTCAGTTCGTATCTGTTTTCCAGTGTGTTCTTGTCCACTCGTTTCTGATTTTTAGGTCGCTCTTCACAGGCCTTGCTGTTTTTCAGTGCGTTCTGTTAGTTCGTTCTGACCAGCCGACCGTTTTGAAGCCATGTTGTGGGTACGTGCTCGTCGTAGAGTTCGTGCTATGCGGGTGCTTGGTGTCGGGGTTATTGCTTTGACCCAAGTCCAGTCCATGAACAGGGTGGGGAGGAGTTCATGGACCAAGAATTGGTTGCTCCAGCGTGACCAATTCTCTCATGTGCCTTTGTGCAGGAGATCCAGGAGAATAACCCTGATGATTTCAGGAATTTTCTGTGGATGACGGACCCCGTTTTTTACCATCTGTTGACTTTGCTGTCCCCTTATATTATGAAGCAGGACACCTGCATGCGGCAAGCCATCACTCCGGAGCAGGGGCTAGTTGCGGTACTTGGCAACGGGGAGAAGTCTGCAGGATCTCAAGTTCTCGACAGGCATCTCCCCCAGGCTCTGGGGATCATTATCCCAGAGACCTGTTCTGCCATCATACAGGTCCTGCAGAAGGACTATATTAGGGTAAGTTTTCTCCTTTAACATCACATTCTATGTATTTAATGTATGCCAATGTATTGTATTTATTTCATCATTCCCTAATTACCATGATTGTAATATGCTGTGAATGTCCCCTTTGTCCTCATGCATGCTGGAAGCTTTTAATGTATTTTGTCAGCTCCATTGTAGTGCTTTACCCTAAATACCCCCTAAAATGTGTCCAAATGTTATTGTTGTCCTTAAATTCATGCAAAAGTACTATTTTTTTTTTTTATGTTTTGACTCCACAGTTTTCTTCAACGCCGCAAGGATGGCAGACTGTGGCATCCCACTTTGCCGACCGTTGGGACTTTCCCAACTGTGGAGAGGCAATTGATTGGAAGCACGTCCACATCGTCCCACCACCCCATTCGGGGTCATACTATTATAACTATAAGGGGTTTCATGGTATTGTGTTAATGGCGGTGGTGTCAGTGATATGCAAGTTTCTCTATGTGGACGTAGGGAAGAATGGCCGGATGTCGGATGGTGGAGTCTTTGCCCAGACCGTGTTCTACACACATCTCCAGAGTGGTGGCTTGGGATTGCCACCTGTGGAAGAGAACGTGGAAGGACTCCCATTTATTTTTATTGCTGATGAAGCGTTTGGTCTGGGTGATCACCTGATGAGGCCATTCCCCCAGAAGACCCTCACCCTGGAGAAGAGGGCTTTTAATTACCGGCTGGCTAAAGCCAGAAGAGTCTTGGAGAACACCTTTGGGATGATGGCCAGCCAGTTCCGCCTATTTCTAATGGCTATAAATATGGCGAAGTACAAACTTAACCACATCGTGTTAGCATGCTGCATCATGCACAACTTTTTAAAGCAAAATGCTACTAATTATGTTGCCTCAGTTGGGCCTGAGGACGGACTTCATTAAACAACAATGACGACCCTGGAAGCTGGCCATCCTAGCTTGCCCCCCAAAGCGCCCATGTGCTTCACAAATATGTTGATTATTTTACAGGTAGGGGGGCCATTGCTATGCCAGCAATTTTTTAAATATTTTCAAAAAAAAAAAAAAAGATATGATAAAATCTTGAATTTGATTTACTGCTTGTGTTTCTTTTATCTGTCTCCTAGGTTCTCCTAGTGCACTTGTACTTCTAAGTGGTTTTTCCATTATTTAAATAACACCCATTGTCACTGTAAACACCAACATAATACAAAAACTGGTATTGAGCGTTGAAAGAAGAAGCCACACTTTGTTGAGTATAAAAACTTTTACTCCGTGCACATTCACATGTGCCTTGTAAAACCTTTTTTTGTCATAAAATAACATCTTGGTTTTATAAATTTTTACCTTGAAAATATTTTTACATAAACAGGCATGTTTCAAAACATAACATACACAACTCAGGAACTTACAAAGTTCAACATTGAAAAACTGAAGGCAATATCAGACATTATAGTGTCAAAAATGTGATATTGCCTTCATCAGATGGGGTGATGTCACCCCTGTAAAAGCCAAATTTAGAAGATGCACACAAATTGGGAGTCAAACTGGGGATTTCCCTCCTGATCCCATGCCTAATGTCAACATGTACTATCTCCCATCATGGGGGATCAATGGACGTGTTTTGGGAGTGCAACCCCTTCCTCTCACCTACTAGAGTTGCGAGGAAGGGGTTGCACCCACAAAATGCGTACATTGATATCCCCTGATGGCAGATACCACATGTTGACAATCAAAATTTAATTGTTCTTTTAAAAATAAAAAAAAGTTGTAATTTTTTTTGGATTTAGATTCTCCCTAGTACATCAATCATGTTCTTCAATCTTTGTTCAATCTCCTTGGTTTTTTCCTTTATGAGGTCTAAATCCCAACTACAAAACATTATGTCCTGGATTAGCCTTTGTGCACTGTCAGTCGTTAAATGAGTAGATTGCTCTTCCACAACATGCACATCACCTAAAATAAAAAATACACACCATGTATTATAAATATGCAGGCATACATCTATTACCTGAATCTGTGGTGTCAGACACTCACCTGTTGTGGTGACAATTTCCACCACCTTTCCTTTCTCCACATCCTGAGGTTGTGGTGTCCTCTGTTCCCCTTCTTCAGGAAGTGGGGGGGGGTTCCCGGAGTCTTCAGACATCCCGAGTTTTTTCTCCCCTATGAGAATGAAACAAAAAGTATACTTAGCACACAGATATTTGAGGCCAGAAATAGGAATATGAAACATTGCTTATAAGTGGGGTACAATTGTCTGTTTGGGCAGAGTTCCAAGTTGAAGACATTATTTATTCCCTTAACAAAGCTGCAATACTTACCTTTTTTGAACAAATTTCACACATGGAGACACCCCAAGTATCCACTGGAGTATTTGTGTGGGACACCCTAAAAAGTTTGTTCTTGTGTCCCACACTAGGGACTCCTAGAGTCCAGATGTGTAAACAGCTGCTGAGTGTCCTCTCCTTACATTACACTGAATCAAGTTTGCAATTTTTTCTAGTTTCAAACACATATAGACAACAATGTCCTAAACTTCTTTTAATACAAATTAGCATGACCAAATATAGTTAACCCTGTATCTGCCTAAAACATTGTATTTAGTTGGTGAACGAACAATGTTTACTGCCAACGATTACTGTGCCCACGAGCCTGAAAGTTGCCATTTTAAACTGTACAACATCACAGAAAAGCACATGGCGCAGCATGCAAATAATAATAATAATAATAGGAACACACGACAACTACTTACTTTTTAGAAGCACTTTCTTGATCCTTCCGTACTGATCCTGCTCCCTCAATTTCAGGTCTGACCAGCGTTTCCTCAATTGCTCCTTGGATCATCGTACCCCAAAATTCCAGTGCAGACTTTTTACAACTTTAGTCATGATCTTGGCCTTTCTCACATTTGAGTTTGGGTACGATCCATACTTCCCATCATAGTCGGCTCTCTTCAAGATGTCCATCATCTCCACCATCTCTACAAAGGCCATATTTGAGGCCTTAAATCTTCTCCTCCGGGATCGGGATGTTTCTGGCTCCGGGCTTTCCTCCTCCTCGTTATTGCTATTATCATGCACCTGCTGTGTCTCCGCCATGTTCCTCTCCTACTGCAACGAAAGAGAAGGGGCGGGGAATATTTTAGAAAGAAAGTCAGGGGTGGGCGACGCGGGCGGAGTTTCACGCATGCGCAGTGTATATAAAGCTAACATGTGTGTGTCGTACCTACGTTCTGTGTGCATAGGAAGGAGGACCGGAAGCGCCAAATGTTCTAACGAAGGTAACATTTTAACTTGGGACATCAGTGGCCTATACTGATTCAAGATTAAGGCCTATATTGGGATAAGATTAGGAGAGTTTAGCCTGATATTAGTGTTTTTGTCTTGTATTTTATCTTGCAGCAAATATGAAACAATTCAAAGACCCTGAATTCATGGGCCATTTCACTGACAAATACAGGGATATGCGTAATTTGTGGGAGGTTAAAAAACCCCTTATATCAAAAAAAACAGCTAGGAAGGCATCGCTGTAGCAACTGCTGTAATTTGTGAAGACACAGGTCCCCAACACAGAGATCGAGTTTGTGAATAAGAAAATTGGTAGCTTGAGAAGCACATATAGGAAGTAGCTTAATAGGGTCCAGGCTTCCATGAGATCAGGAGCAGCAGCAGAGGATGTGTATGTATGCAAACTGTGGTACTGCAACAGGATACGGTTTCTGGAAGACCAGATGGAAGTCAGGGAATCACTTTCTACACTTCCATCCAGCCTTCCCTCAACCATTCCCTCAACCTTTCACTCAACCCCAGCTGAGGCTTCCCAGGACCAACCTGGGCCTTCCATCCAGGAAGAAGTGGAGGAGCCCAGCTGGAGCCAGTTATAGTATTTTTTAACATAATTATTGTCCGAAAATTATTGTTGTTAAATAGATGTTATTATTGATAACAAATGAATGATTTAACAAAAAGTGTTTGACATATCAATAGACAGTAGGGGCCAAAAATGATTGTGACAAGAATGAAAAATGCTGGGCTCAGAATGACAGTCTTTTCTATTTATTAACATTCAATTTGCAACAGTCATGAGCTGAAAACTGTGTGTGATTGATGAACCAAAAACTGAAACTATGTCCCTTTTTCATACACAGGAAGACCTCAGCCAGGACGAGGCTCTGGAATGTGGCATACAAGAGGAGGGGGGGGGGTAAGGGACAGCCAGGAGGTGGTGGGGCCCAGTAGCCACACCCAGTCCCAGGTGCCTCCCCTCTGCCTCCAACAAAAAGTGCCAGAAAGGGGAGTAACGTGGAGGAGGCAGCACTGGGCCTCATTAAGGAGGCTAATGCTGCCCTAAAAAGCCGCCCCAAAGCTGAAGAGGCCTATGGCTGCTATGTAGATGCCAAATTGCAGCAAATGGAGGAGGGAAAATGCCTCATCTGTGAGAAGATTATTTTTGAGGCCATTCATAAGGGGTTGAGGGGCCAAATTAGTGATAACATGCACTTAGCTACTCTTGCCCATCCTCCTCCTTCTCCTCCTTCTCCTGCCACAAGTCCACCTCCTGAGCCACAGCCTCCAAGAAAGGCTGCAGGGAAGCATGGAGGGAAGGCTGCAAGGAAGACAAGAAAGTGATGGACTGGGTTCAGTCTGGTCTGACAGAAGACGCAGCCTGTTGTAGTACCACAGCCTGGGGACATATACGTCAACTGCTGCTGTTCGTGATCTCTGGAAGTCCTGGACCAGATTGTGCTCCCTATTATATGGACTTCTCAGGCTACCAATTTTAATTTACAAAGAGTTGATGTCTGCCCTGGGGTACAAAGGCTTCGTAAATTCAAGCAGTTTCTCCAGCGTTGCCTTCCTCTTTATTTTGTTATTATGAGCCAGAATAAATGTTGTTTTTTTTTTATATGAAAATACTTGCCTATGTGTTTTTCTTCAAATAGGACAGTTTGTTTGTGAGTAGGCAGGTACATTTCCAAAATACAATGTCTAATTAACAAGGGACACCAACCAACCTCCTTGAGCTTTATAAAAATACAAGATAATAATGTTGTTGTGGAAACTTGACACACCAAAAAAAAAAAAATTATGGAGATCACTAGAAAATAATTTAAAAATAAACCAAAAAACAGGAGATCTTGATTAAAAATACAAAAAAGTTGATTATAAAAAATAATTCTAAACATTATTATGGAGATCTGGCTTTAAAAACAAAAAAGATTATTCAGGAGATCACGAGAAATACGTTTGTGAGAAGTTTGTGTGAATATCAGCAGCAAAACAACTTCATCCTTCTAGCATTATAAAGAACAAAAGAATGCGCTGCATTAAAAGATCCAATAATTTGCAGCGTGACGAATGTGCTAGCTCCCTTACGAACGCTAGTTTTACCAGACCGAGCGCTTCCTTCTTGTACTTGATTCTGAGCATGTGTGATTTTTGGTGCGTCTAAATTGCATACAGATGATCGCATTTTCGGATAGGAACTTTTTCCGACCGAAAAATAGAGAACCTGCTCTCAATCTTTTGCTGGCTGGAATTCCGCCAGAAAATCCGATGGAGCATACACACGGTCACATTTTCCGACCAAAAGCTCTCATTGGAGTTTTGCTGGCGGCATTTCCAATCGTGTGTGCAGGGCATTAAACTCTTACAGGATACAAGGAACTCTGAGGACTGATATGTATGCAAAAAAGGGACATGGATCTTTTCCTGTAATAACCAATCAAGTTTTTGTTTTTTTAACAGTGACAAAGTAAGCATAAGGCCCCTGTACAAGGAGAATTCTTGCCCCTCCCCCATGAATGATTGTGTAGCAAGGTCCCAGGCCTCCTTTAGTCTAATGAGAACCTCCAGAGCCAAGGACAGCTGACATCCTTCTGTATAGTGTGGGTTGCAAGGCATAGTGGGTGTAGTGTAAGGTAGATTCATGGGCACCAGACACTTCTTGAATGCAAAAAGATTTATTTTCTCTTGAACAGAACTTTGGGAGAGAGGGTTTAGGGCCAGGACACCCTAAAAGCAGTGTTCCGCCCGAAAAAAAAAAAAAACACTTAAAAGCAAGCAGTTACACATACTGCAGCTGTTGGCTTTTAATAATAGGACACTTACCTGTCCTGGAGTCCCGCGATAGCAGCACCGCAGCTGATGTTTCCATCAGCTGTCGGGTGCTGCGGCTGCCATTGTGGGTAAGGGAACCCGGCAGGGTAGCCTTGCGGTTTCACACCGGGAACCCTACTGCTCATGCGCGAGGCCCCGCTTCTCTCTCCTACTGGCCCGGCGACAGGGAGAGGAGGAGGGAGGAGGAGGGAGCCCTGGGGTCATGTTACGAGCAGCGGCCGGACTCCCGGAAGTGGGAATAGGATACCTGTCAAAGACAGGTATCCTGTCCCCCCTCCCCCCAAAAGGTGCCAATTTTGGCACCGGAGGGGGAGAGGAGACAAGTGAGCAAAAGTTCCACTTTTGGGTGGAACTCCGCTTTAAGTAGTTGCAATGTCAATTGGCAGACTCCGAGACTTCTACATGTAGACAGCCATGCAGGCAAAGGCATCCAGCAAGACACCACATCTGCATGTGTAGGAGCGCAGTCTCCTATGGCAACAGTCTTAGAACAGTTCCTAACACAGATTGTAATAAACTCTTTTACTTTTATACAGTCACTTCTTCTACAAGATTCAGTGGCAGTGAATCAACAAGTCTAGTGAGAGAGACTGGGAGCTCAGTGGGCTACGAGTCTACATTCTCAGCCCACTGAGCTCCCAGTCTCTCTCACTAGACTTGTTGATTCACTACCACTGAATCCCGTGAGCTCTTCTATTCTTCCTACTTTATTATCTTCCTCAAGCGTCACCCCCACTTCCCTGCTGGGTCCCTGGCTTGGCACTCCAGATACTCCTCAAGCGTTACCTCACTGGCTGGGTCCCTGGCTTGGCACCAGCTGAAGTTTCCCAATTCTTCACATCCCCAGTTGGTGAGAATACTGGTACTTGTTTCAGCTACTCACTGTGGTCCCTGGTAATGAGGTGGTTGATCCCTTAGCTTCCCCTCTACCTCCGACCACAACATTTTCTCCGGTCGGCAAAACTGTCACTTCTAGTTGGACTGCAAGCCGCAGTCCCAACCCTACGCTGCTCTCTTGCTTTTGGATAGGCCCTCAGACAGCCTAGCAGCCAGATGTGCCCTGGATAGGCCCAAACTCCGGCCTAGCAGCCCGGGCAGCACAACACGCGTCCACCCAGACAGCCGTCCAGGTGACACTGAACCCCGATCATCTGACCTTACCCAAATAAATAGGCTCTCCCAGCAGGCCAAGGGACCCAAGAAAATCCCTGCCCATTGGCTGAAATATGGATAAAAGTGTAGCACTAATGATGTATATAATTCACAAAAGCATATCAGAATATAAGTCTGAATTTGAATTGTGCCTTAGACAATAATGTAACACTCTGAAATTCAGAGTGAATAAAACAATATATGTGGTGAAAAAAATATATCAAATTGCAGCAATGCGACTATACCTAAGTTCAAAGTCGCATGTATCTTTATAATGAAAAATATGACATACAAGTATTATGAATGTGTAACATACGTGAGTGGTATTAAAAAATAAATATGTATGACATAATGTAACTCTAAAGTCACAGAAAGTCGCACACATCTAAATCAAATCTTCAAAAATAAAAAACACATGCTCTAGATAAACATATTAATGCATAGGTGTGATCCACCAGAACAACGTGGGAATTGAATATGTAAACAATCGTGAAAAACACAAGCTCACATAAACCCTAAAGGTTGGTGGAAAGTGTATAAATGAAAAAACGAAGAAGGCCGTGCATCCACAGTCTATATATTAGCAAACATAAAAAGTCACTTGGTAACATATAAATAGAGACCTAAATGATATTACTGATAGTTTAACCAAAGAGTGCCTATGATTTCAAAAATATCAAAGATAGTGATAAAAAATTGAAATGTATCATACAGAAATAATATTAAGCCTATAAAATCCATGTTACCATATGCAAAGAGAGTTCATATGGATAAATATACGATGATATTGTTATTCTATCCGGATCTCTATATTGCTTCTCAATGTCTTCTAGAGTTAAACCAACATTCTGGTTGGTGCCTTCATATTTGTAACATAAAGTGAGGAAAGATGAGGTACTCTTACCAGCGGTGGTGGACTCACAAGCCGTTGGTGAGTCAAACGAGCATATACCGACATGCGGTGGGTGTAACTCAGGTCCAAAACGAAGAGATATTCCAACTTGAAGGGGAACATAGAACTGTACTCACCCAGGAGAATGCACTGAGCCTGAGTGCCCGACTCTCCTGTTTGCCGTTTTAACCGGAGGTATTAAGAGCCTTAATCATCATCCGCAGTCCTCTCAATAAATGAAGGTTTTCAAAATATAAAGTAAAAAAGAAAAAAAGAGAGAGCCTCCACATAGTGTAAATCCAACAAATGGATAAGAGATTTATTCACAGAATGTATCTTCCAACATCCAATAAAAACGGTTATTGCAGTAAAAAATCAGTTCAACTGAACAAGTAAAAAAAGCAGTTTAAAAGAGTGGCTTAGTTAGCATAACGATCCTACGCGTTTCGTCTTCATAAACTTCTGCTGGGGTATATTGGCTGAGATACCCTATCTATTCCTAATCTGTCCTTGCAATGCCCTTGTCTTATCTAATGTCACCAGATACCCGGCCATCTAGTGACAGAAGAGAGAAGTGCAGCAATTCCAGATTTAGGATGAAATCAGTTGATCCCTAGCAATTAGCCAAGGCAACTATACCTGCAGGTAAATTTAAGAGCAACCCTGCCTAAACATCAGGGTGCTAGAATTGAAAGAAGAACAAACACATATTCACTGTGCATAAATAGATGGATACATGTAGGTAATAAGCAGCTTTGGTGATGCCCTGAACTCTTGCAATATTCTATAATATGCAGACATTGAATATCCCCTACTCCTCCTGCTCAAAAAAATAATTTGCAAGTCTTTTTTGTACCAGAAGGACAGTAAGTACAGAATGTACTTGTAGCACCCGCTATTGTGTGCTAGGAGTTAGTAGAGGTAAAGTTACTTACTCATGGTAAATCTAGTCTCTTGAATCTGAGTGAGGGGTTTACTAAGGTTCAGGGCTGGGTGACTCATCCTGGCAGCTCTCTGGTGCCTTACCCTGGTCTAGAAGGTTGGAGAATCTTCTGGAACTAGAGAGCGGGGGTTAGGAGGAGCTGCCTTGAATATATATGGAGCCTTAACAAATCCTCAGAGGTAGGCTGACAGAGGGCTGGGACCACTCCATTAGTAGACATGAGCCATGCCAGCAGGAGCAGTCGGGTGGAAGGTGGAGATACAGTGTTGCGGAGGCTGTTTGTGGTCGTCTGGGTTGCCCCCTAATCTGGGGGAGGGGGTTTGGTGTCCTGCCTTGGGCCAGGGCTCAGGTGCTGGAAGGATACTGCCAAAACATGGGAGAAAGTCTTTCCTGGACAAACGGGAGCAAGAGAGAGGACAGAGTGAGTAGTCAACATTGGGGGGACTAACAAAGGGGGGAGACTGCCACATGTAGCCAGTCTCCCTTGAAGACAGTGGTGTGCTTAAGTCTTCAGCCTTTCCCTAGAGATGTCCTGAGAGTCACCTAGGTGGGCTGGTGAAGAGTCAGTCGGGTGGACTGGTGAAGAGGGGCAACCAGGAGGGCTGGTGAGGTGTGCCTGGCTGTGCAGGAGTGTGGGATCCAAGTTCATTTGCAATCCCTATGGGGGTATGCTACATACTTTTGTCTGGTACTAATTATTTATTACAAGCCAAGAGCATGTTAAGAACCTCATAAAGAATGCCTCTCATTTCTCACCTGCCCTAGAAGTGAGCAGTGTTTAGGTCTATGTGACTCTTGAAAGGGGGTCCCAGCACCTGCCAAACCCACATCTCATGTAAATGGGCTCCTAAATCCTCTGAGGGTGTGCTTACTAAAGGTTCTCACGGTGTATTTTGAACTAAAAAAATGTAACAAAGGTTTTGATGAGTTAACTCGCACAATGCTTATTTTTCTTTGCCAGCCTTTATAGCTGATTGCAAAATCACATTCTTTTTTTTTTTTTTTTTAAGTGTTTTTTTAATATTTAGTTCACATATTCATCCATTCAAGTGGATCCTACAATACCTGGCATTTTTTTAAATTTATTTTATAATTTGGAGATTTCATTAGGGGTAGTGCAACACCCAAAGCTCATTGACTGGGGGCAACACACCAGGAACTCTTGCTGCTGGATTCGTTATGAGTTTTATGACTTGGTCCACCACCTATCACTGAGATATCGCTTTGGATGATCTTTTTTAAGAAATTTAGAGTTGGAACGAACACCCCCGGTTCGATTCACGCCAGAACTCTCGAATATCGCAAAAGTTTGTACCTGAACCCTATTAAAGTTTATGGAATCCAAACTTGAAAAATCAAAAGTGCTTATTTTGAAGGCTTATGTGCAAGTTATTAACCATAAAAAGGGTATGGGGGTCCGGGTATCTTTTAAAAAAGATTGTTTTTATAGGAGCAGTAATTGTAATGATGCTTAAAATGAAACAATAAAAATGAAAAATTTCTTTAAATATAGTGCCTGAGGGTCCCCTTGGTCTGCCTGTAAAGTAGCGCATCTGTACCATGTATAGAACCTGCTGCAGCTAAACTAACATTTATAAAGGAAATAAAAAAGAGTTTTTTTTAACATTTTTGTATTGCTGGCAATGGTATTGTATTGCCGGAAATACAAAAATGTTTTAAAAAAAATACCAGACCCAAAGGGATTCTAAGGTGAACTACCCTTACCTGAGCATGTAGCCTGGCAGGCCAGATGCCCTCAACAAGAGAAGGGTGCTTTGGGGCCCAAAGCATCTTGTCCCCATGTTGATGGGAACAGGGGACCTCTTCCTGACAACACTGAGCTGTAGTTGTGGGGTTCTGCGGGCAGGGGGCTTATCAGAATCCAGATCCCGCCCCCCCATATGAATGAGTATGGGGTACAAAGCTCATTCATATGGGGGCGCCGGGATCACCATTCACCAAAAAAAGGAAATAAAAACACACACAGTTTTTGACAATTCCTTTATTAAAAATAAAAAAAACAATGTCCCCGGATGTAGATCCATCGTCAATCACGATGCCCACCGCCACTGCCGGTCCCAAAAAAGAAAAAAAACAGAAAAAGCACCTCCCATGCTAAAGGCTAAACCGCTGACTGCAGGCGTCATTTGAGAGTTCTTAGATACTGTAGGTAAAGGGCGGGGCCACCTGGCGACATCACCTGGTGGCACCGCTGGGTGCATGCTGGGTCGGGGATGTCACAAGGGGGTGGTGCCACGTGTCTTTGTCTTGGGCGGAACTTTTTTTTTCAGTTTTCAAATCCGGCAGTGGCAGTGGGAGTTTGATGATGGATTTTTATTATTGGGAGACCCATGCCCCAAAGCACCCTCCCCCCCAAAGCTTTGCCCAATCAGGGCTTAGAATGCACTGTGCAGCGCGCAGTGGATTGTGGGGCGCTCGGCGGGTGAACATCCCACCCAGCGCCCTGCAAATTCGTGTGTTTGCCGAACGGGCAAACAGGCGATGTTCGGGCCTAACTTTTGCTCGGCTTAAACTGTTTGCCCAACTCTATTCATATTTTAAGCCAACAAGCCACTGTGCCCATAACATATAAAACTAGAAACCCGTTGGATAAATTCCTGATACCTTGCTACTAATAATTCTCTTGCAGGCAGTTTCATAGATCAAGAAGATAGTGCTTGTTGTAGAACATATAGAAGGAGAATATGATTTACCAGTAGATGTCTGTAACAACATAAAATCAAATGTAATTCTTTACTGCTCTTAGATACTTAGAAGAATCTCTGCAGACTCTGTTATAGAAATCATATCACCTCTCTAATTCTGTTCATCTGTTTTACCCTAGTGTATTTTTTTTCCAGATATATACTGCATGATCTGTATACATCATGCATACGTTGAAATCTATCAGTGCAGAATGCTTTCTCGCTGCCTTCACTATGTTCCCACTGGGCGCTAAGGCGATGCAATAAGCAAAGAATAAATTGTTTTTATAATGTTTAGCCTCTGTACTTATTGCTTCTTCCATTTATATCATGGAGCATTTAATATGATAGGTCTGCTCTTGCTTGTCAGACAGATCCTGACGTTTTCTCAGGCGGCTGTCTGTTGCTGCTCCTGGTACAGCGCTCAGCACCACGATTTCTATTGTCTGGGCTCTGAACGTTCGGCTAATTAGAGCAGTCTGGAGATTGATGATGTATGTACTCTATAGATAAATCACATCTGAACATTGTTGGTCTGATAAATGTTTTTTTATCAGAATGAATTTATCACAATCTGTTATTAGGGTGTGTATAAACTGTGCAGCTTGTGCATACTGTCTTAATATACGGCATATGATTGTAGACACAGAATCTTGGAACGCTTTCACCCTACTCAAATTTAAACTTGCGTGCTGCTTTGGCAATGTTAGAGATGTGTTAAATGCAAAAGGGTGCAATAAAGCTCACGCCAGCCTCTATGTCAGGTACTGTTAGACAGGACAGCATAAGGAATAGCAAAGGTCACTATAAGGCTTAGTCTACACTGTTATGCCCCGTACACACGGTCGGACTTTGTTCGGACATTCCGACAACAAAATCCTAGGATTTTTTCCGACGGATGTTGGCTCAAACTTGTCTTGCATACACACGGTCACACAAAGTTGTCAGAAAATCCGATCGTTCTAAACGCGGTGACGTAAAACACGTACGTCGGGACTATAAACGGGGCAGTGGCCAATAGCTTTCATCTCTTTATTTATTCTGAGCATGCGTGGCACTTTGTCCGTCGGATTTGTGTACACACGATCGGAATTTCCGACAACGGATTTTGTTGTCGGAAAATTTTATCTCCTGCTCTCCAACTTTGTGTGTCGGAAAATCCGATGGAAAATGTCCAATGGAGCCCACACACTGTCGGAATTTCCGACAACACGCTCCGATCGGACATTTTCCATCGGAAAATCCGACCGTGTGTCGGATACACAAATCCGACGGACAAAGTGCCAGGCATGCTCAGAATAAATAAAGAGATGAAAGCTATTGGCCACTGCCCCGTTTATAGTCCCGACGTACGTGTTTTACGTCACCGCGTTCAGAACGATCGGATTTTCCGACAACTTTGTGTGACCGTGTGTATGCAAGACAAGTTTGAGCCAACATCCGTCTGAAAAAATCCTAGGATTTTGTTGTCGGAATGTCCGAACAAAGTCCGACCGTGTGTACGGGGCATTAGGGTGGTAAAAATAAGTGGTTAAGCCGAGGTTTTACTGTCTCTGACCCCCCCCCCAAAAAAAAACAAAACACAAAAAAGATGCAACTGAATGGGGTTGTACATTTGCTGCGGGCGCAATGATGCGCTTCAAGGCAAAATTTACAGGTGCCACGCAATGCACACAGTTGTGGTGTGGTGAAGTGGGCTTTATAGGGTTGAAACAGGCAGCGGGGACTTCATACACTGATTGAAGATCAGATGATCCCTGCTGATTTTATCAGGTATGGCCAGATTTAGGCTAGTTCACAGTTTGTGTTATGCCCAACAGTGTGATTTGGGACCATTTAATCATAATGGCACGTATTCAGAAGAAAGGGTAGCTGGCAGCTCCAGAATCCAGTAAAATGAATAATCTTTATTGCTACATATAGGTGGATAAAAACAGATTACATGTTTCAGCACAAAGCTTTGATCACAGCATATCTTTACAAACGAAAGACAAACACCTATAGACACTACACACAGTGGCGTCTCCAGCTTTCATATTTAGGGGGGGTACATGGGGGGACAGGGACAAAAGTAGGGGGGCAACTATAAAATTCATATATATATATATAGATATATATATATATCTATATATATATAGATATATATATATATATCTATATATATAGAGCGATTTATATATCTATATATCTATATCTATATATATATATAGATATAGATATATAGATATATATATAGATATAGCTATATAGATATGTATAGATATATAAATATATACTGAGGCCCTTTACTACGACCCCACAATGGCCCTTTCACATGTTCTGCAGTGAGCTCCCTTCCTACTGTATTGGGGCCCACTCCAGGGTGGCAGAAAACAAGAGCTGTATGTCACCAGCATACCAAGAAAATATAAGGATCCAAAGCAGTGGGAGAACTATCAGGGTTGCAAAGGTTGTCTTGCCTCCGGGCCCTGGTGTTCTGCCACTGTGGGGTTTCCCAGCCTCCTCTTGCTGTCCTGGCCCTGCTATTGACTGCTCTGGTCTGGCATCTCTTGGAATTTACAGGCTGGTTCTCCTGTCCTAAGGATGGGAGAAATCAGTCTGTTTTTTCAGTAACTGAGAGTCCTGGTGGAGTCCTTCCTGCAACTCGCTCTTCTCCCTGCCAATGAGGATGCAGGGGAAGGAGCAGATCGGGCAGCCGTGGTTGTGTGAGCGCTCGCATTATGCAGTGTCAGCAAGCAGAGGGGGGGGGGGAGGAATCACCCGCAGGAGCTGACTGGGGACTCTCTCCCTCTTAGACATTGATTTTTTGTAAAAATAAATTTTTTTTTTTAATTGGGGGGGCACATGGTGGGGCACAACATAATGTTGGGGGGTCCCCTCTGCCCCCCCCCCCCCCCCCTAGGGACGCCATTGACTACACACCACATTTGAGGGTGGATACTACAATAAAACAATTAATCAATTACATAAAATCAAGTCTAATCAGTGGACAGAGAAAAAAGCAGCACTAGATAGTAATCACATGGTATGTGACCCATTCTAGGAAAAAGAAGTATCAAAAAATGTGAAATGTTGTCACCCATCTAGAAAACATTATTTTATATTATTATCTTAACAACATTTCTCAGAGATACAAATATGCCTAAAACTAAAACATACTCAGAAAACTATAGCTATAGAATATTACTTCAGAAACAAACCTATATCCCATCTGGAATTCATGCCAACAGGAATTTTAGTATTTAAGGAAAAAATCCACCTGATTTCTCTCTCAAGGAGTCTATGGCTGAGATTTTTCTAAATCATAATGGCACATCTGTGTTTCAATGCACCACAATGCACAGCTCGGGTTGCCACCTCATCCCTTTAAACCCGAAAACATAATAATTACACAGGTTCTGTGGCTGATTAGGTGGTAATTAACCACTTAAGGACCAGAAGGATTTACCCCCTTAATGACCAGGCCATTTTTTGCAATGTGGCACTGCGTCACTTTAACTGACAATTGTGAGGTCATATGACATTGTACACAAACAGAATTTATGTCCTTTTTTTCCCACAAATGGAGCTTTCTTTTGGTGATATTTGATCACCTCTGTGGTTTTTGATTTTTGCACTACAAACAAAAAAAAGAGCGACAATTTTGGAAAAAAAACACAAAATATTTTACTTTATGTTATAATAAATTTAAAAAAAAATAAATAAAATGTCTTCATCCGTTTAAACAATATGTATTCTACATATTTTTGGTAAAAAAAATCGCAATAAGCGTATATCGATTTGTTTGCGCAAAAGATTTATAGCGTCTACAAAATAGGGGATAGATTTATGGCATTTTTATTATTAATAATTTTTTTTACTAGTAATGGTGGTGATAAGCAATTTTTAGCGGGACTGCGACATTGCGGCGGACAGATCAGACACTTTTGACACTTTTTTGGGACATTTGACAGGACAGCATTTGACATTTATACAGCGATCAGAGCTAAAAATAGCCATTGATTACTGTTTAAATGTCACTGGCAGGAAAGGGGTTAACACTAGGGGCGATCAAGGGGTAAAGTGTTCTCTAGGGAGGTGTTTCTAACTGTGGGGGGAATGTACTGACAGGGAATAGAGAGAGATCGCTGTTCCTGATCAATAGGAACCACAGATCTCTCTCTACTTCCCTGACAGAACTGGAATCTGTCTGTTTATATTGACAGATCTCTGTTCCAGCCCTCTGAGGAGCGATCACCTCGGCGCCGGCGGACATTGTGGCACACGCCCCTAGAGCTTTTAAAGCGGCCAATGTACACCTACGCCGATTTGCACAATCGTGCCAACCTGCCGCAGTATAATGACAATGGCTGGTCGGCAAGCGGTTAAACTCACTTGGTGCCTTATCTGCATTAAATTAGCATCAGAACCTGTGTAGTTCATTTGTGTTCGGGTTTAAAGGGATGATGTGGCAACTCTATGCACAGCGCAATGCTGCGTTACATAAATAGTGTGCATCTCTTTTTTTTTTTATTCTGGTGTATTGGCAGCCCATTTATTTGATTGTCCTGCTTTAAGGCAACGTACTGTAGTGGTACCCCAGAAAGGCATTCTGCTAATGATGGTCAAAGGCACAGTCAATGTACACTTCCAGCACAGATGATGATGATGACCATGGTTCTCCCTCATTAATACAAAGGTTGCCAGCACACACAGAGCACAGTCTAGGCACACTGACACAAAGAGCAGACTAGGAGATTGGGTATAGTTGGGGTATAGGATAGTGTGGGATACTCCAGAACCATTAACAGAAACAATAGGACAATCCTCTCTAGGTTCAGGAACAATTCTTCTGCAAAGCCCAGAATAGCTTATGTATATGAGATAGTAATTCATCATTGTTTCTGGGCTCTCTTTTTCCTCTCTTGGACACAACTGGGATGTCCTTAAACATGTACAGTGCCTTGAAAAAGTATTCATGCCCCTTGACATTTTCCACATTTTTAATGTTTCAACCAAAAACGTAGATGTATTAATTGGAATTTAATGTGATAGACCAACACAAAGTGGCACATAATTGTGAAGTGGAAGGAAAATGATAAATGGTTTTCAAATTTATTTACAAATAAATATGTAAAAAGTATGGGGTGCATTTTTTTATCATTTCCCAGTCAATACTCTGTAGAACCACCTTTCACTGTAATTACAGCTACAAGTCTTTTTGGTTATGTCTCCACCAGCTTTGCACATCTAGAGAGTGAAATATTTGCCCATTCTTCTTTGCAAAATAGCTCAAGTTCTGTCTGATTGGATGGAGAGCGTCTGTGAACAGCAATTTTCAAGTCTTGCCACAAATGCTTAATTGGATTTAGGTCTGGACTTTGACTGGGCCATTCTAACACATGAATATGCTTTCATATAAACCATTCCATTGTAGCTCTGGCTGTATGTTTAGGGTCATTGTCCTACTGGAAAGTGAACCCCCGCTCCAGTCTCAAGTCTTTTGCAGACTCAACAGGTTTTCTTCTAAGATTGCCCTGTATTTGACTCCATCCATCTTCCCATCAACTCTGACCAGCTTCCCTATCCCGGCTGAAAAAAAAGCATCCCCACAACATGATGCTGCCAACACGATGTTTCACGGTGGGATGATATGTTCAGGGTGATGTGCAGTGTTCGTTTTCCACTACACATAGCGTTTTGCTTTTAGGCCCAAAAAGTAAAATTTTGGACTCATCTGACCAGAGCACTTGCTGTGTCCTTCACATGGCTTCTTGCAACTGCAAATGGGACTTCTTATGGCTTTTTTTCAATAATGGCTTTCTTCTTGCCACTCTTTCATAAAGGGCAGATTTGTGGAGTGCACAATTAATAGTTGTCCTGTGGACAGATTCTCCTACCTGAGCTGTGGATCTCTGCCGCTCCTCCAGAGTTACCATGAGCCTCTTGGATGTTTCTCTGATTAACCACTTGCCGACTGGCTCACACTGATATACTTTGGCAGAATGGCTCTCCTGCACAAATTGACGTACCTGTATGTTAGTGCGTAAAAGCAGGATAGCAGGTGCACCCGCCGCTGGATCGTGCCCGCGGGTCCCGTGGACTTGATGTTCGCCGGCGGCGTGCGATCGCGGCGAGGAGAGGCAGAATGGGGAACTGCCTATGTAAACAAGGCATTTCCCCGTTCTGCCTAGTGACATGACAGGGATCTACTGATCGGGAGCAGTGATCTCTGTCATGTTTCAGTAAGCCCATCCCCCCTACAGTTAGAACACGCTGAGGGAACACACTTAACCCCTTGATCGCCCCCTA
The DNA here is from genome assembly GCF_042186555.1 of Aquarana catesbeiana. NCBI lineage: Eukaryota > Metazoa > Chordata > Amphibia > Anura > Ranidae > Aquarana > Aquarana catesbeiana. Next base: position 280,433,153 of record NC_133330.1, read on the forward strand.
GTGTTAACCCCTTCCCTGCTAGTGTCATTTTTACATTGATCAGTGCATTTTTATAGCATTGATCAATGTAATAATGTCACCGGTCCCCAAAAAGTGTAATTTGAGGTCAGATTTGTCCGCCGCAATTCTACTAAAAAACGCAGATCGGCGCTATTACCATTAAAAACAATAAATAAATAAAATAAATAATACATTTAAAAAAAATAAATAAAATGTCTTCATCAGTTTAGACCAATATGTATTCTTCTACATATTTTTGGTAAAAAAAATCGCAATAAGCGTATATTGATTTGTTTGCGCAAAAGTTATAGCATCTACAAAATAGGGAATAGATTTATGGCATTTTTATTATTAATCATTTTTTTACTAGTAATGGTGGTGATAAGCAATTTTTAGTGGGACTGCGACATTGCAGCGGACAGATCGGACACTTTTGACACTTTTTTGGGATCATTGACATAAAAAATAAAATTGACGTAAAAGCAGGATAGCGAGCGCGCCCACCGCTGGATCGTGCCCGCCGCTGGATCGTGGCCGCGGGTCCCGTGGACTTGATGTTCGCCGGCGGCGCGCGATCGCGGTGAGGAGAGCCAAAATGGGGAACTGCCTATGTAAAGAAGGCATTTCCCCGTTCTGCCTAGTGACATGACAGGGATCTACTGATCGGGAGCAGTGATCTCTGTCATGTTTCAGTAAACCCATCCCCCCTACAGTTAGAACACGCTGAGGGAACACACTTAACCCCTTGATCGCCCCCTAGTGTTAACCCCTTCCCTGCTAGTGTCATTTTTACATTGATCAGTGCATTTTTATAGCATTGATCAATGTAATAATGTCACTGGTCCCCAAAAAGTGTAATTTGAGGTCAGATTTGTCCGCCGCAATTCTACTAAAAAACGCAGATCGGCGCCATTACCATTAAAACAATAAAAAAATAAAAGTCCCTAAATCAATCCCTTAGTTTGTAGAAGCGATAACTTTTGCGCAAACCAATCAATTTACGCCTATTGCGATTTTTTTTTACCAAAAATATGTAGAAGAATATATATCGGCCTAAACTGATGAATAAATTTGTTTTTTTATATATTGTATTATAATATGTATTATAGCAGAAAGTAAAAAAAAAATTTTTTTTTTAAATTGTCGCTTTTTTTTGTTTATAGCGCAAAAAATAAAAACCGCAGAAGTGATCAAATACCACCAAAAGAAAGCTCTATTTGTAAGAAAAAAAGGACGTCAATTTTGTTTGGGTACAGCATCGCATGGCAGCGCAATTGTCAGTTAAAGCGACACAGTGCCGCATCACAAAAAATGCTCTGGTCAATAAGGGGGCACATTCTTCCGGGGTTGAAGTGGTTAATGCTCTCCTTGCCCGGCCTGTCAGTTTAGGTAGATGGCCATGTCTTGGTAGGTTTGCAGTTGTGCCATACAGTGCTCCGTGAGATGTTCAAAGCTTGGGATTTTTTTTTATAAACTAACCCTGCTTTAAACATCTCCACAACTTTATCCCCGACCTGTCTGTCCTTCATGATACTGTTTGTTCACTAAAGTTATCTAAGAAACCTCTGAGGGCTTCACAGAAACATCTGTATTTATACTGAGATTAAATTACACACAGGTGGACTCTATTTAGTAAGTAGGTGACTTCTGAAGGCAATTGATTCCACTAGATTTTAGTTAGGGGTATCAGAGTAAAGGGGGCTGAATACAAATGCACGCCACACTTTTCAGATGTTTATTTGTAAAAAATGTTGAAAACCATTTATCATTTTCCTTCCACTTCACAATTATGTGCCACTTTGTGTTGGTCTATCACATAAAATCCCAACAAAAGACATAGTTGTAACATAACAAAATGTGGAAAATTTAAAGGGGTACTGTATGAATACTTTTTCAAGGCACTGTATATCCCAATGATTTTTGTTTGTTTTATGTCTGGTTGAGTCCCCTTGATGCTCCAGTGCTCACCCAATGAGCTATGTTGTGTGCTGAGATGAGTGCTGTATTGCCTTTGTGAGCCCTGATGAAGCAAAGTCTGGCGAACTGCGTCATGCAATTAATATTTTCTGTTCCAGTAACAATTTCTGGTGTAAAAATACATACAGTGTACTCTTTTGGCGCTACTAAATATTTTGTTTTAATACTAAAAATACATACATAACTGTATGAACTTTTTAAATATTTGTTACATAATAAACTATATTTTATATACTTATGTTTCTTACTCCTTGTTTGGCCTGTATAGTTCAAAATATTTTTTCCTTTTTCCAAATATACACAATAAATATTCATGCTGCCCATTTGCCTTGCTCCACTCTTATTTTCCAGAACTTTCTAGAAGGCAGGGGAGAGCAATCAAACCCGTAGACTGTGAAACCCAGAACAGCCAAAAGAAATCAACAACTGTGTCGGGGCTCAGCCCTTCCTTCTCAAAGCTAGCCACTCAGCTGTTGGCTAATTTAAGCTCCTATCTCTCCACAGTGACTCCCCTGTTGATGATATCCTGCTCGTCAGTCCTGCCTACTTAAGCCGTCCAGCCCAGAGCATCTCTGCCTTCACCTTGGTCACATCTCCAGAGACGCTCTCCTGTGTTCCTGGTAAAGACTTGCTTGGCTGACATTCTTTCTGGCTCCAGATCCTGTTTGCTGTTCTACTATGCTCATCTCTGGCTCCCTGGCGTTTTGGCTTGTCTGACTAATCGTTCCATTGACTACGTTTACTCTGTTTACCTTTTTTATTATTATTAAACAAGTGTGATTTAGCTGTACTTCTGTCTCAGTCTGATTCATGGTTTTTGACAAACTGCTCCAATGATTACAGAGAAGCCAAGAAGAACTAAATTTACCTAGCATCCTAGCAACCTAGGAGAGTTCTAAAGTACATTAGTGACGACGGAACAGACAAGTGTAAATCCAAGCAGTCTATTTAGGCCCCGCATTTCATATTTATTTCTCATTTTACTGACATGGACCAGGGATACTGTGGAGTGTCTGAAATGAATACTGTAGCTCTGCTATGCCTGTATATATGATATTATTGGTGTCTCTAGGCGAACACAGACAGTTTGTATCTAGGACACTTTTCAAGATCCAGACATTGGCAGTTCAGACACCTAGGTCAGCAATAGAATTATAAACAAACAAGAAAGAACAGAATAAGAAAAAAAGCTGATTGCTAATAGGTTTCAATTACAGTTTATAAAAATGTAGGTCTGCTTTTCATATCAGCAGGTGTGCCTGTGCTAAGACAGAGTAATTACAGGCTAATGTTACTAATAGAAGAGAAACAATAGAGCAGCATATGCAGCAGACATATTTCAGTGCAAACGATATTAAAGACATACAGGTAATTATGGAATGACAAGAGCACAACACGAGCCAGATATCAAAATGGAGTTGCCTTCCTTCTCCCTGAACAGGGATTTCAGTTGGCATGTCTCTTTGGAATTGTAGCTTGCCAGGATTGGGCCTCCTGTCTAAACATATTAGGAATGGAAAACTGGATATGCTATCCATAGCAAGTGATCAGACGTCTGAAAGCCCATTTGATAAGGTAGCACAAAAAGCAATAAAGATGTGCAAGAGAAATCTTTGATCTAATCTAACTGCATTAAAATAAAATCTGATTGGTTGCTCTGGTTTTTGTCTCTGCGCTTATCATTCCTGTTTCTGGGAAGGGCAAGGAAAAAAAGTAACTGTCCACTTTTTTTTTTTGCTTTGGCATTAATACTATCTAAAAAGTGAAACCTCTGCGCTTAGTGTAGACAAATCAGTATAAAGTATTATGAACAAAATCAATCAATTTTACTAACTAAATAAAGAAAGCGGCAATCGGTTAAATGTATGAATACACAAACACTATGAATAATCACAATATTAAACACAATATTAAACAGATGCACTAATTCATATAAAGTACATTACCAAATTTCACAGCTCAAAACTTTATGCAAAACCTCATGAAAGTGCTTATGTGCATTAAGTTAAATGCATACATGCTTGCATGAATAAATTAAATAATTATGCCCTGTACACACGGTCGGAAAAAGTGCGATCGGATTGTGTTGTCGGAAATTCCGACCGTGTGTGGGCTCCATCGGACTTTTTCCGTCGGAATTTCCAACACACAAAGTTTGAGAGCAGGCTATAAAATTTTTCGACAACAAAATCCGATCGGTTAAATTCCAATCGTGTGTACACAAATCTGACGCACTAAGTGCCAAGCATGCTCAGAATAAATTAAGAAACTAAAGCTATTGGCTACTGCCCTGTTTATAGTCCCGACGTACGTGTTTTACGTCACCGCATTCAGAACGATCGGATTTTCCGACAACTTTGTCCGACCGTGTGTATGTAAGACAAGTTTGAGCCAAAATCCTTCGGAAAAAATCCATGGATTTTGTTGTCGGAATGTTCGATCAATGCTTGACTGTGTGTACAGGGCATTACACCTACACTTAAAAAAAAATCATATACATATTAAATACATAAGCGGGTTTAGTGCTGCCACTTCAATGTGCCACCACCCAAAATAAATTGACAAGTGCTATAAATTGACTAAAAATCCAAATAAAGTTCCTCTGAGTGCATATCTCCCACTGTCTATTTTCAGCCACTTCAGTGCACCTCCACCAGACTAGGGAGCACATCGGTCGCTTACCAGAGATTTCTGCATTCCCCTGAGGATGCTATTAGGTAAAACACATTAGGACGGAGCTTGGCAGTGATGTCATCATTCACAGCTGTGGTCCACTATCTTAAAGAGGACCTTGCAGTACAATGCAAGGTCTGCTTATAATATTTGGCACCCTCCCCCTCTAGTTCATTCTGTGTCCAAAAGGTACCTGTAATGAAAAAAGTTAGATTTTATATTTATTTTTCACCTGTCTTCTACATTACTGGGCGTGATGTCACTATCCTTCTGGGAAGATTCCAGGGAACAAAAAGTACCCAAGATCTCATAAGAAGATACTCCAGCCTATGCAACAATGTCTTCTTGATTTGGGCTGCTCTCTATTCTCCAGAAAACTTACCTGAAGAAATGTGAGGTCATCTTCACCAAGGTGCCAAAGGCATAATACAAGGGTAAGATAAGTGTAAATCTTTTTTTTTTTTTACAGGTACCTTTAGGACATTGTAGGAGCTATACATTTTTTTACAGGGGGGAGCGGGCTTGGACATTATACTGCAAAGTTCACATGATCGCTGATCACTAAGTTCTCAGACCTCTCTGAGTAGAGAGCAGTGACTGTCAGTCTTTGGTCTGCTATGCTCCTGCAGCGCCAGGCTGGAGAGGGGTCAGGAGCGGCTGGGTCTGACGAGGTGGAGCCAGCTGTTTATCAGACAACTTGGTGGATTCCGACATTACTGTAGGGATCCTTCCAGAGCATGGAGCTGCTCTGGGATGTCAGCCAACAAGCCTGATTCTGGGTCACAGGAGAGCACAAATAAGTACACTTTTGTAACCCACAAGAGAAGTGTGATCAAAAAAGCTTTGGCCATACATAAATCCTGTTTGTTTTGGGTTCCAACGTTATCAGCACCCCTTTCCAGGAAAGAAACTTTAGCTTTACCTTTTGTTTAGATTGTATGGTGGCAAATGGGCAGCTGGGCATTTGATGGATGGATAAAGACCTCTCTCTCTTTCCAGACAAAAAGTAGCACTGTTAGGTAGAAAAAATACATAACTTTTATTGTTTCTGCTGGTTGATGGTTAGAATTATGTTTAAGAATATGTAACCCCCCAAACACATTGCTCTTATGTGGTCCATTTTCATGTTTTAAATATACCATTGAAAGTAATTTACTATAGCTAGTCACTAAGTACAAAAGTACTTATTGATCCTCCTTGTTGGACATTCCATGGAATGGAAGGATGGAAGGTTGGATGAAAGGACAGAGACCTTTCTCTCTTTCTAAAGAATAAAGTAGCTCTGTTAGGTAGAAAAAATACATAACTTTCATTGTTCCTGCTAGTTGATGGTTAGTGTTATGTTCAAGTATATGTAAACCCTCAAAATGCACTTTTCTTACTTGGTTCCTTTCCATCTGTTATATAAACCATGCAATATCTTTTATTATGTCTGTTCAATAAGTACAACAATACTTGTTGATCCTCCCAGAAATCCAATAAGCTGGTGACTTAATGTGCTGCACCCTTACTAAGCATTATCATCCGTTATTTCTGTGAACTACAGACCACCACCTATTAAGTTATTAAGATGAAAAGAGGGGGTGTTCTGTGGTTCTAAGACCCTTCCTGACCTACTAGGGTGACTACACTTCTCCTCCATAGATACAGTACAGGGAAAAAAACTGAGAGAATGGAAATGCAGCTACCACATCTTAGTGATGTAGCTCTCTCCTCCATTTACAGAAAGAGAAAACATGGGGGTGGGCTTCACAGTGACTGATCAGAGGCTATCACAGCGATCAGGTGACCTGGAATTGGGGGTTTCGGGTCCCAATCGTTGGTGGGGGCTCCCGCTGAAACCCCGGGCTCTGTGCTGGGAGCACAGTGAACGGTGCGCTCCCACCACGAAGGGAGGCGCAAATATCCAGCCCCACGGAAAAAAGCCCAGTCCAGTGGGGCCGCATATTTGTGTACGCTTGGCGTGAAGGGGTTAACAAGGCATGAGTAGCTTGTGATGATAACTTTATTGATACATTCACTTGTATATGTGTAACATTTGACTTTTGAGTTAGATAAAAATCACAATTTTTGTAGATCAAAATGCAAATGGTAAGCCTGAAAAGCTTAAAATATGTAAAATATATAGATATAGCACCCCAATGACCCTGGAGGCACGGTGGTACCCCCAGAGACAGGGTGGGTTGACATTTCACCTCAAATTCACATTCAGTTGAAACAAAAAAAGAGATTTATTACAAATCACACCATGGCAAAGAGGTTGGTTTCAGATGCTCCATGTTAAAGCAGAACTCCATCAGTTCACATGTCACAGCACAGGAAAACGGACTTTAAGTCAAATCCAACACTACTGTGTTTAGAATCCCTCTGTAAACAATGTGCTCAGCAACCGTCTCTCCTTAGGAGAGTCAATCAGCAGCGCTAATCAAGCAAAAATCAAGCACACAATCTCTTGGATCATGAAAATTTGACTAGTATCCTCTGGGACAAACAACTTCAATTTGAGTAATTCTGGAACCTCTGGATTAGATACTGCCAGTCTCATTGGCGGGTGGGGTGACCCAGCCTCATATCTCTTCTCTTACTTCTTTTTCTCTTATTCTATTCTTTTTTTTCACCCTTTTTAGTTTTCATACTAACTCCCCATGAATGCTTTGGTGCAGGCTTTAGAGCTCTTTCTAGCCCGGCCTAAGTATGGAAGCATGGTGTTCTCTTGTTTGGTACAGGGAATTTTGTTCAGTTTTATAGAACGTATTTTCATAGCCTTCTAAGAACAGTATATGCATAAAGGATCTGCAATATACTTTATGAGACTATGACCCCTGATATGACCACCACTCCCTGTGCTTTTTGCACGCCATCATCCTACCCTTCATCTAATCCCCTCATGTCGCTTAGGTGTTTTATGATTAGGATGAGGTGGCTTTGTTAACTCCCAATGTGACACCTTTGCTTGACATTTACCTGTACAAATTTGTACCTTATTGTCTTATCTAAACTTCTTCAATAAAAATTATTGGAAAAGGAGAGTCAATCAGTACCAACTGGGACTTTTTCCTAACCTCAATCTTCTGCAGAAGAGTTGAACAGTCTCCATGGAACTCCATACTGCCTCTAGACTAGGGATGAGCCGAACACCCCCCGGTTCGGTTCGCACCAGAACCCGCGAACGGACCGAAAGTTCGCACGAACGTTAGAACCCCATTGACGTCTATGAGACTCGAACGTTCGAAATCAAAAGTGCTCATTTTAAAGGCTAATTTGCATGGTATTGTCCTAAAAAGGGTTTGGGGACCCGGGTCCTACCCCAGGGGACATGTATCAATGCAAAAAAAACTTTTAAAAACGGCCGTTTTTTCGGGAGCAGTGATTTTAATGATGCTTAAAGTAAAAAAAAAAAAAAGTGAAATATTCCTTTAAATATCGTACCTGGGGGGTGTCTATAGTATGCCTGTAAAGTGACGCGTGTTTCCCATGTTTAGAACAGTCCCTGCACCAAATGTCATTTTTAAAGGAAAAAATCTCATTTAAAACTGCTTGCGGGTTTAATGTCATGTCGGGTCATGGCAATATGGATGAAAATCAGTGAGACAAACAGCATGGGTACCCCCCAGTCCATTACCAGGCCCTTTGGGTCTTGTATGGATATTAAGGGGAACCCCGCACCCAAATTAAAATAAGGAAAGGTGTGGGGCCACCAGGCCCTATATACTCTGAACAGCAGTATACAGGCGGTGCAAACAAGACAGGGACTGTAGGTTGGTTGTTAAGTAGAATCTGTTTGTAATTTTGAACATTTTTAACGTGTTTAGCTCCAGCCAAAAAATCTTTTCTAAGCTTTTTGGAAAACATAGGGAAGGGTTATCACCCCTGTGACATTTGTTTTGCTGTCTTTCCTCCTCTTCAGAAGATTTCACCTCACTTTTTTGTCCCAATGAAAAATGTTTTTTGAAAATTTGGGTTTTTTTGTGGAACAAGGATTGGAAAGCATCAGTGGAAAGGAGAAATTGTTTTCCCATATTAACTCTTACAGGAAAGAATTTCCCTTCCTAGGGGTAGATTTCATCTCACTTCCTGTTGTCTCCTTCCGTTTGCAAGTAGGAGTCGTTTGTAAGTTAGATGTTTGAAAGTAGGGTCCTGCCCTATATACTCAGCAGAAATTTGGGCCTTAGGTGTTGCTGTGGCCACAACACTGTAAGCCCTCACAGGGCCCTGCTGTGAAATATTAGATCAAGAATTGTAATTACATGCCCCTGTTGAACAGGAGCTGAAAAATTAGGCCTTAGGCACTGGTGCTGGTGCCACAACACTGCAACCCCTCACAGACACTCTAGTTGGAACGCAGGAACGAGCCCTGCTGCAAATTATTGCTTCAAAAATTGTAATTACACGCCCCTGTTAGACAGGGGCAGAAAAATTGGGCCTTAGGCACTGGTGCTGGTGCCACAACACTGCAACCCCTCACAGACACTCTAGTTGGAACGCAGGAACGAGCCCTGCTGCAAGGTATTGCATCAAAAATTGTAATTACACTCCCCTGTTAGACAGGGGCAGAAAAATTGGGCCTTAGGCACTGGTGCTGGTGCCACAACACTGCAACCCCTCACAGACACTCTAGTTGGAACGCAGGAACGAGCCCTGCTGCAAAGTATTGCATCAAAAATTGTAATTACACGCCCCTGTTAGACAGGGGCAGAAAAATTGGGCCTTAGGCACTGGTGCTGGTGCCACAACACTGCAACCCCTCACAGACACTCTAGTTGGAACGCAGGAACGAGCCCTGCTGCAAAGTATTGCATCAAAAATTGTAATTACACGCCCCTGTTAGACAGGGGCAGAAAAATTGGGCCTTAGGCACTGGTGCTGGTGCCACAACACTGCAACCCCTCACAGACACTCTAGTTGGAATGCAGGAACGAGCCCTGCTGCAAAGTATTACATCAAAAATTGTAATTACACGCCCCTGTTAAACAGGGGCTGAAAAATTGTGCCTTAGGCACTGGTGGTGGCGCCCAGAACCAAAAATGTTCTTACAAGCTATCAGCGTGATGATTGAGGAGGAAGAGGATAATTACTCAGGGATAGTCACTCAGCATCAGCATAGGCAGTCTTTGAAGGGATCTGAGATTTCAAAAAAAATTATTCGGTTACATCAGCATCAGGTGCTTGGTAGCTGGTGGTGATCCAAGACTCATTCATTTTTATGAAGGTCAGCCGATCGACCGAGTCGGTGGACAGACGCACCCTGTGATCGGTTACCACGCCTCCAGCAGCACTGAATGTGCGTTCCGAAAGAACGCTGGATGCAGGACAGGCCAGTAGCTCAATTGCATACTGTGCAAGCTCTGGCCAGTGATCCATCCTCAAGACCCAGTAACCCAGAGGATTTTCGGTGGGAAAGGTGTCCAAGTCTGATCTTGCCCCTAGGTATTCCTGCACCATGTAAAACAGACGCTGGCGATGGTTGCTGGAACCGATCATACCTTGGGGCTGCGGACCAAAAAATTGTCTGAACGCATCGGTCAGACGGCCACCTTCTCCACCGCTCCTTCTTTGACTGACCGAAGCCTCAGCAACACGTTGTCCAGAAACAGGAGTTTGTAACCTCCCAGTCTCTGGGAACGCGTTGCACAGACCTTTCTGCAAGGCCTCCCGAAGATGTTTCATCCTCTGCTCCCTCTGCGATGGCAAGATAAGGTCCGCAACCTTACCCTTGTAACGTGGATCAAGGAGGGTTGCCAGCCAGTATTGGTCCTTCTCCTTGATACCACGAATACGAGGATCCTTACGCAGGCTTTGCAGGATCAGGGAGGCCATGCAGCGTAGGTTTGCTGAGGCATTCGGTCCGGAGTCCTCTGGGTCACTAAGAACGACATGGTCCGCAGCCACCTCCTCCCAGCCACGTACAAGTCCATGTGTTTCTTGGGACTGATCCCTTAAAGACTGCTGCTGATGCTGAGTGCCAGGCTCCACCTCCATACTGACACAATCTTCCTCCTCCTCCTCTTCCTCCTCGTCCTCTTCCTGTGTGATCGGCGGGCACGCAGGAACACTGTCTGGATAAAGGGGGCCTTGAGAGCTAAGGAAGTCCTCCTCTTCCTGCCTCTGTTCTGCCTCAAGTGCCCTGTCCATTATTCCACGCAGCGTGTGCTCCAACAGGTGGACAAGGGGGACAGTGTCACTGATGCATGCACTGTCACTGCTCACCATCCTCGTGGCCTCCTCGAATGGTGACAGGACAGTGCATGCATCCCTGATCATGGCCCACTGGCGTGGGGAAAAAAAACCAAGCTCCCCTGACCCTGTCCTGGTGCCATAGTCGCACAGGTACTCATTGATGGCCCTCTGCTGCGTGTGCAGCCGCTGCAGCATGGCCAACGTTGAGTTCCACCTGGTGGGCATGTCACAGATTAGGCGGTTCTTGGGCAGGTTAAACTCCTTTTGGAGGTCCGTCAGCCGAGCACTGGCATTATATGACCGGCGGAAATGCACACAGACTTTCCTGGCCTGCCTCAGGACATCCTGTAAGCCCGGGTACCTGCCCAAGAACCGCTGCACCACCAAGTTAAGGACGTGAGCCAAACAGGGCACATGGGTCATTTGTCCCTGTCGGAGGGCAGAGAGGAGGTTGGTGCCATTGTCGCAAACCACCATTCCTGCCTTAAGTTGGCGTGGCGTCAACCACCTCTGAACCTGCCCCTGCAGAGCTGACAAAACCTCTGCCCCAGTGTGGCTCCTGTCCCCCAAGCACACCAGCTCAAGCACCGCATGGCATCTTTTGGCCTGCGTACTTGCGTAGCCCCTTGAACGCCTACGGAGCACCGCTGGTTCCGAGGAAGAGGCCATGGAGGAAGAAGAAGAGGAGGGGGTGGAGGAGAGAGGTGTGTCACAATCAGCATTTTGGAGGCGTGGTGGCGGAACAACCTCCAACACTACTGCACCTTGTCCTGCATCCTTCCCAGCTGCCAGCAGAGTCACCCAATGCGCCGTGAAACTTAGGTAACGTCCCTGTCCATGCCTGCTGGACCATGAGTCAGCGGTAATATGCACCTTACCGCTGACCGCCCTGTCCAGCGAGGCATGGACATTGCCTTCCACATGCCGGTAGAGAGCCGGAATCGCCTTCCGTGAGAAAAAGTGGCGTTTGGGTACCTGCCACTGAGGAACCGCACATTCCACAAACTCACGGAAGGGGGCAGAGTCTACCAACTGAAAAGGCAGCAGTTGAAGTGCTAGCAATTTTGCCAAGCTAGCATTCAACCGCTGGGCATGTGGATGGCTGGGAGCAAACTTCTTTCGGTGGTGCAGCAGCTGGGGCAGGGAAATTTGCCTGGTACAATCTGACGTCGGTGTACCAAAAGCAGATTGCCCACAAGTACTTGGCTGTGACACACCTAATTCTACACCTTCATTCCTCTCACTGCAGGTCTCAGAGAGGACTGAAGGTCTAGTGGGGTTGGAAATCTCAGCTGATGAGGAGCAAGGAGAGATCCTCTTTGTTCTTTGGTGTGGGTCTTTTAGATACGCTTGCCAACGAACTGCATGGCAGGTCAACATATGTCTGGTCAAGCATGTGGTACCCAAGCGGGAGATGTTTTGGCCACGCGAGATACGCTTGAGACATATGTTGCAAATAGCAGCGGTGCGATCTGATGCACTCGTCTCAAAAAAGGCCCACACCAAAGAACTTTTTGAATAACGCGCAGAGACTGCAGCGCCCTGCACATGTGGAGCTTTGGGGTGTGATGCAGTCAATGTGCTGCCCTTAGGCTGGCCCCTGGAGGGCATCCTGCCTCGTTGGTGATGTGCCGCCGCCTCCTCCTCCTCCTCCTCCTCCTCCTCCTCCTCCTCTCTCCTATCAGGCACCCACGTTGAGTCAGTGACCTCATCATCCCCTCCCTCCTCATCACTGGAGCAAACCTGGCAGTATGCTGCAGCAGGGGGAGCATGACTGCCAGATTGCTGTCCTTCTTGGGCACCCCCTCTGTCCGTGCTCATGTTACTGCCTTCATCGAGCTCAGTATCGTCATCAGAGCCTTCCAAACGCTGGGCATCCTCCTGGAGCATGTACCCAACACTGTGGTCAAACAGTTCGAGGGAATCCTCATGAGGACATGGTGGAGCTAGGGAAGGAGTCACTGATGACATTGAGCTGAGGGAAGAGGCCGCTGCTTTGCCAGACAAAGCACCCTGGGCATGGGTGAGAGAGGATGAGGAGGATGAGGACGGCTTGGTCATCCACTCGACCAAGTCTTCCGCATGTTGCGGCTCAACACGGCCAGCTGCCGAAAAAAAGGCCAAGCGTGTCCCATGGCCACGTGCTGATGAGGATGCACCGTCTCCACGACCAGCACTAGACACAGAGCCTGCTTGCCCTCTCTTATTGGCTTGTGACTGTCTGCCTCTCCTTCTTGGCCTTCCAGACATACTAATGGCCTGTAGCTGCACTAAGCTGGGATAGAACACCTGTAATTTTCTTCAAGTAGCTTTATATACTGTAACCAGACAAGCCTGCCTGTCAGTAGGAAGATAACAGGAACGGATCTAGCTGAACACTGTGAGCAGGACGCACTGTACTAAATGTAAATAGTCTAGCTGCCTGACCGTGGTACTAATAGGATCAAATAGAACACCTGTAATTTTCTTCAGGTAGCTTTATATACTGTAACCAGACAAGCCTGCCTGTCAGTAGGAAGATAACAGGAACGGATCTAGCTGTACACTGTGAGCAGGACGCACTGTACTAAATGTAAATAGTCTAGCTGCCTGACCGTGGTACTAATAGGATCAAATAGAACACCTGTAATTTTCTTCAGGTAGCTTTATATACTGTAACCAGACAAGCCTGCCTGTCAGTAGGAAGATAACAGGAACGGATCTAGCTGAACACTGTGAGCAGGACGCACTGTACTAAATGTAAATAGTCTAGCTGCCTGACCGTGGTACTAATAGGATCAAATAGAACACCTGTAATTTTCTTCAGGTAGCTTTATATACTGTAACCAGACAAGCCTGCCTGTCAGTAGGAATTTAACAGGAACGGATCTAGCTGAACACTGTGAGCAGGACGCACTGCACTAAATGTAAATAGTCTAGAAGATAACAGGAACGGATCTAGCTGAACACTGTGAGCAGGACGCACTGCACTAAATGTAAATAGTCTAGAAGATAACAGGAACGGATCTAGCTGAACACTGTGAGCAGGACGCACTGCACTAAATGTAAATAGCAGGAACGGATCTAGCTGAACACTGTGAGCAGGACGCACTGCATTAAATGTAAATAGTCTAGACAGAAGATAACAGGAACGGATCTAGCTAAACTGAATACAGTGTATATATATATATGCAACACCTGGGATGCATATATATACACAATACACTGTAAGTGCAGCTAACTGACTGACTGTTCTGCCTAATCTATCTAACTCAAATCAAATGACACTGTCTCTCTCTCTCTCTATCTCTCAGCACACCGGAACACACACTACACAGGGCCGCCGTGCAGGCGGCCTTATATAGTGTGGGGTGTGTACTAAATCCCCTGAGCCATAATTGGCCAAAGCCACCCTGGCTTTGGCCAATTACAGCTCTCTCTACTGACGGCGCTGTGATTGGCCAAGCATGCGGGTCATAGTGCATGCTTGGCCAATCATCAGCCAGCAATGCACTGCGATGCCGCAGTGAATTATGGGCCGTGACGCGCCACACGAATTTAGCGCGAACGGCCCATAACGTTCGCAATTCGGCGAACGATCGAACAGCCGATGTTCGAGTCGAACATGGGTTCGACTCGAACACGAAGCTCATCCCTACTCTAGACAAGAACAGCTTCCATATCCAAACACACTCAGACAGGCTTGAACAAACAGTTCCAAAAACATGCACCTTCCCCAGGCCACAGCCTGGAGGAGGAGAGCTTGCATCAGCTCATCCCAAATATGTGTACTCTTTCTCATGATGCACCACTGGCATATAACCTCCTAGTGGTTAACTGGGAAAAGATGATTATTATTAAGGCAAGCCCACTGTGTGATCTCACACTAATGCAAGTGGTGGTAGTGTCACCAACTACTAGAAGGGAGAACTGACATTCAGGTTGAACTTAGGAGAGGCTGAACAAAACACAGTCTCTAAACTAGGCATTGGCTGACTGCAACCATGCAAACTAATTATAAAGAGATACTCCTGCTTACAGCAGATGGCTACATAGAAAAAGTGTTGATGTATTACCTGTTTATAGAGAAATAAAATCAGGCTTGCAGTGGAAATGCTTTCTTTGTAAGCTGATGGGTGGAAGGGGAAGAATCAGAAAGGTCGGTCAGAAAGGTCTACCAGCCACCTTCGTCCCACCTGGATGTTACCCAAGGTTCCCAGTCCGGTCAGTCAGTTTCCTCCGGCTTCATCTGTCTCGACTCCAGAACCCCCTGAACCCATGCAACTCGGTCTGCTCCGGCCTACGCTTACTCCAGAGGAAAAGATGCGCAGACGAACCCACAACTTGTGCCTATACTGCGGTGAATCCGGGCACTACATGAGAGCCTGCCCCAACAAGATGCGTAAGTGTCGTTCTGCCTCTTCAATGTGTGCATCTCTGTTACCTAAACTTGGTTATCATCTCGCTCTTTCCTTCACTCTGCAGCTTCCAGGAGGGAGTATTCCAGTGTCAGTAATTATTGATGCTGTTATATCGATTTGACCTTTGCTGCCAACCATCGTATTCCGCTTCAACCTAAGGCTCAGGGGCTTGCTGTCCATCTAGCGGATGGATCCATCCTTAGTTCAGGCCCGGTCACTCAAGAGACCGTCCCCTTGCTGGCCACCATGGGTACCCACCATCAGGAGCTTCTGCGTCTGGATGCCATCTCTTCTCCTCTCTTCCCTATTATCCTAGGGATGCCCTGGCTGCAGGCCCACAATCCCAGTATCAACTGGGCCACAGGAGAAGTCAAATTTCTCTCTGAGTATTGCCAACAGCATTGTTTACAGCAATCTTCTGACATGACCTCCCAACTCCTGTGCTTGGACTCAGATGCTGAACTACGTCAGTCCGTCCCTGAAGCTTATCTGGACTTGCTGGATGTATTTAGTAAAAAAGAGCAGAAACCTTGCCCCCTCATAGGCCGTATGACTGTCCTATAGAACTGTTACCTGGTACTGAAGTTCCATTTGGGAGAATCTTCCCGTTAACTGAGCAGGAGTTAGACAAATTAAAGACTTACATAGATGAAAACTTGGCAAAAGGGTTCATTCGTCCTTCTACCTCCCCAGCTGGTGCCAGCATCTTCTTTGTCGAGAAGAAGGACCACTCGTTACGTCCCTGCATCGATTACCGGGAGTTGAATAAGATCACCATTAAGAATCGTTATCCCTTGCCTTTAGTACCTGAACTTTTTCAAAGATTAGGAACCGCAATCATAGTCACGAAACTAGATCTCCGCGGAGCTTATAACTTGATCCGTATCAGAAAAGGGGACGAATGGAAGACGGCCTTCCGTACTCGATTCGGGCACTTCGAGTACCTTGTCATGCCATTTGGATTATGCAACGCTCCCGCAACCTTCCAACATTTCGTCAACGATATTTTCCATGATTACCTGGATCTGTATGTAATAGTATACCTTGACGACATCTTGATCTTCTCCTCTTCACTAATCGATCACCGTAGACATGTCTGCAATGTCCTAACCCGGCTTAGGCAACACGGCCTCTATGCAAAACTCGAGAAATGCGAGTTTGAACGTCAATGTATTCAGTTCTTGGGCCTAGTCATCTCAGTGGAGGGTATCAGGATGGACCCCCAAAAGGTGTGTGCTATTCTGGATTGGCCCGCTCCGATAGATAAAAAAGGGGTACAACGCTTTATTGGATTTGCCAATTTTTACCGGAAGTTTATTAAAGGTTTTTCTGCAATCATCGCTCCAATCACCGAATTGACCAAACAGGGAACCCGATTCTCTTGGACTGACAAAGCCCAGTTGGCTTTCGAAAGACTCAAAAAGCTATTTACTTCAGCCACCATTTTGAAACACCCTAACCCTGTCCTACCATTTGTCTTGGAGGTCGACGCTTCGGAGATCGCAGTGGGAGCGGTGCTCTCTCAACGACAGGGCGCCAAGGCCCTCCTCTATCCAGTAGCGTTCTTTTCACGCAAACTTTCAATTTCGGAAAGAAATTATGATGTGGGGGATCGAGAACTTCTGGCCATCAAGTCGGCTCTGGAGGAATGGCGTTACCTATTGGAGGGTGCTGCACATCCTATTCTGGTCTACACCGACCACAAGAATCTGGAATACCTGAGAACAGCCAAAAGATTAAGACCTCGTCAGGCCAGATGGGCACTTTTTTTCTCACGATTCCAGTTTCACATAACTTACAGGCCCGGTTCCAAGAATATAAAGTCAGATGCTCTTTCCCGCATGTTTTACGATTCAGAGAGGACTGTATCTCCCGATACGATTCTTCCTTCGGGGAACTTCCTGCTCCTCCAAGGGGACCTTGTTTCACGGATAAGACAGGCCTCGGTGGGCATGCTCCTGTACCCCGAAACAGATTGGAGAGAGGGCCTGTTTTGGCGAAGAGACAAGATCGTGGTTCCCGAGAAGCTAAGGGTGACTGTGATGGAACTATGTCATGATCATAAGTTGGCCGGACATTTCGGTGTCTTGAAAACCACTGAGCTGGTACAGCGCACCTTCTGGTGGCCTCAATTAGCCTGTGACTGTAAAAATTTTGTGGATTCATGCAACACTTGTGCTCGGAGTAAGAACACCAGGACAAAGGCCTGGGGATTATTAAAACCCCTACCTGTTCCAGAGAGGCCATGGAAGATGATATCAATAGACTTCATCGTGGAATTGCCCCCCTCCGAGGGTTTCTCTACTATTTTTGTTGTGGTAGACAGGCTGTCGAAGATGGCACATTTTCTCCCCATGAAGGGTACACCTTCGGCTATGGATACGGCAAAGATTTTTGTCAAAGAAGTGGTTAGGTTACATGGAGTCCCAGCAAGCATTGTGTCCGATCGGGGTGTTCAATTCACTTCAAGGTTCTGGAAGGCCCTCTGTGGTTCCCTCGAAATTGAATTGGCCTTTTCATCCGCCTATCATCCCCAGACGAACGGGCAAACTGAGAGAACCAACCAGACCTTGGAGCAATACCTCAGGTGCTTCTCTGCCTTCTCTCAGGATGACTGGGTTTCCTTATTACCCATGGCAGAATTCTCCTATAACAACTCCTTGCACTCTGCCATCAATCAAACACCATTTTACGCTAATTACGGGTTCCATCCAGCTTTTCTACCAATCTCAGTACCTGAATGCTCCGTTCCGGCCGTCTCAGAGAATTTCTTTTCCACCAACAATAAGATCCTACAAGAGACTATGGCCAAATCCCAGGATTACAATAAAAAAATGTTTGATAAGAAGAGGCGTGGAGAATTGATCTTGGAGCCCGGCAACCAAGTGTGGTTGTCCACAACTAACCTGAAAATGTCTTGTCCCTCTAGGAAATTAGGCCCTAAGTTTATGGGTCCGTTCCCAGTGAAGAGGAAAATAAATGATGTGACCTATGAACTTGATTTGCCAGACTCTCTAAAAGTACACCCGGTCTTCCATGTGACGCTGCTGAAACCTGCTACCTCTAATCCTTTTGCTGGTCGCACTGTCGGCCCACCCAAACCTGTCATAATTGACAACGAAGAGGAATTCGAGGTAGAGGCAATCCTTGACTGTAGGAAAAGGAGGAATGGAATTCAGTATCTTATTAAATGGAAGGGGTATGGTCCGGAGGACAATTCCTGGGAACCAGAAAACAGTTTACATGCCCCGGAACTTTTACAGACTTTCAGAAATGTTCATGCCTCCAAGTTGGCCCGGCTGGGCATCCGGAGGCTGCCCTTAGGGAGGGGGCACTGTCAGAGAGCTCACCTTGCTGGTCATGGGATTGGCCACCAGAGGGCGTGCCTGTGAGCAAGCCGGCCTATTTAAGTTTGTCAGGCACTCTGTTCAGTGCTGCCTGATCATCAGCTTCCTGTGCCATAGTTCCTGTTTCCTGTCTTGTCTTCCTGTTTACCTGATCTCCTGACGACCCGGATTGCCCTTGGATTCTCCTGTTTGCTGCCTGTACCTGACCTTGGCCTGTTTGACTCCGCTTCTGCCTGCTCCTATTGTACCTTGCTGCCAGTCTGTTGCCGAACCCTGCTTGTGTCCCGATCTGCCTGTCTTGCTCCTGCTCAGCACCTGTTACCAGTGTTACGGACTACTGACCTGTTGTCTGAAGATCATCTCTCATCCTGTACCTGGATCTCTTCAGCAGGCTCTCATACCATTCTGCACTCTCGTGCCTCCTGTCTGCTCTACCAGGGGCCGTGAGTCGGATAAGTAAGGGAGTCTACCCTCTGCCCAAGCGGACTCATCAGTCTGGTAAGTAAAAGTCTGACAAAGTCCAAATCTGCTCCAATCCCCCTCCTAGCTCCTAAAAAGCAAGGATGTGTAAACTTCCCTATTCTCACGTGGCTTCCAGGTCACATGATCATCTCCTGGCACCAGAGGAGGGACAGCGGACAACAGATGCCCCATAGTATGCTGTTGCTAATCTATCCTCTCCCCTGCCTGAAGCCAGCCGATGAGGAGATCACATGACCAGAGCGGCCTGAGAAAAGGTAAGTATAGACATTTTTATTCTTGAAGCTAGTTAGTATAGGAGTTAAATATGGGTGGGAGCAGATATAAGATTAAATAGGTTTAGCCAAGACTTCCACTTTAAGGGCAAGAAAAAGTCAAAGGTCAACATCCAAAATATGGAAAGGTACCGAAGAGCAGACAGAATGTATAGAAATGACTCTGAAAAGTGTTCTTATTCTAATTATTTTTGCAGCCATATAGTACAAGGCACCCAAGGCGAAGATGCCAAAGTGCAACTCCTCCCTGCTGCTTGCACATTCACATATTAATGGACAGACCAGCACATGGTGCATAACAGACAGCCACAGTCCGCAAGCCCTAGGGTTGCCACTTTTTGGCCATAGAAATCCAGTGTAATTTAATCATAGTAAGCACGAGGAAACAGAGCCAGGTTTTCAATAACATTATGATAACCAAAATATGTTCTTCCATCTGGGAACTAAAGTAGCTTATAACTCATCAACAGTGCAAATTTTATGCAGTGATTTTCCCTTTTATAAATGCACTAAATGATGTTAATGGTACAAAGCACATTGAAGTCATTTAACAAATGAAATAGAAGCATTTATAATTTCTGTGTGTGCTTTTGTAATGCAGCAACACAAAAATTAAGAAAATGAATGAAAATAGAAAAAGTTTACAAATTAACGGTAAAAAAACAAAAATATTTAATTACTATCTTTTTCCTTTATCTTTACACCTGCAGGATTGCTGGAACTGGCACAGCAGCAATATGTGCAAGTCAAAGGACAATGCATTCATTTTGTACATAAGCACTCATTGATGAATGAAGGCCAAATAAAAGATTTTGAAGAGAAGCTTGTAGGGGACCTGGGTTGGGTAGCTGTTGATGCCAAGCTGTACAAGTCTCACCTTGCTTCTTCTTGGATAGAGCACCCACATGTGACTTTTTTTCATAATTTGTGATTAATAAATTAGAATTTTTCTAAGAGATACCGCAGTCTGTTCCTTTTTGGAGCCTCTTTGATGGGCACTTCTTTGTGCTTTCATCCCCTCTTTCTTTCCTCTAGAGCACCCACATACCTGTCTTTGTAACCAGCATCTTAGACACATTCCCTGGACTAAGGCCTAACACTTGAAATAAAGGCGAATAACCAAAAAGTGTAGCGCAGTAGAAGATAAAAAAAGACTAGATCTAAGAGGTACCCATTACTAATAAAACTTTATTATCCATAATTAAAATCATACTCACAATTAAAACAATATGGGCATATAAGAATGCCACTATATCTCTCAGCTCAGCATTCCTCCTGCTGGACCTCTCTGTCCTAGCGTGGTGACGTAGAAACATCTCATAGATCATGAGGACTTTTTCACTTATACATAGGGGTGTTTTGTGCATATTATCGTTACAGGTTCATATGTATATACATTTTTGGTATAACATTAGAACACCATTTTATGTTATTAGTAGAGTGCTGCATAGTTTATTATATACACCCATCAACTGTCCAGATATGTCTGGCCAGAAGTGGTCTTCATAAAAGAATTATGGCAAAAAGCCATACCTCTGATATGGAAACAAGGCTAAGTGACTCAACTATGCATGAAACATAGGAACTGGGGTGCAGAAAAATGTCAGCAGGTGCTCTGGACTGATGAGTCAAAATTTTTGGCTGTAGCTGGAGGCAGTTTGTTTGCCAAAGGGCTGGAGAGCGGTACAATAATGAGTGCATGCAGGGAACAGTAAAGCATGGTGGAGGATCCTTGCAAGTGTGGGACTTAATTTCTGCAAATAGAGTTGGAGATCTGGTCAGGATCAGTGCTGTCCTCATGGCTGAGAATTACAGGCAGATACTTATCCATCATGCTATGCCATCAGGAAGGTGTGTGATTGGCCCCAAATTTGTTTTGTTCCAAATTCGTTTTTTAACAAATTTTGACAAATTTGTTTATTCGGAAACATCCAAATTAATGAAAACCTGTTTAACGTTTTTTTTCAAATATTCATAAATTTGAATATTTGTAAATTTTAAAATTCGTGAATTCGTAAATTCGAAATTTGAAAATCTGAAAACTCAAAAATTCGAAAATCTAAAATAATAACTAACTATTAAATTATGGGTATTGGAACTTCCTTTCAAATTTGGCTGTTAGTGAACGTAACGAATACGAATTTATCTGAAGTTACGAATGATCCGAAATAACAAATGCCATATCTAAACAAATGGAATGTAACAAATTAATAATAATAAATAACAATAATAACAATAAACATTTTTTAAATTATTATTATTTATTATTAATTCTATTCGTTCCATTTGTTTAGATGCAGCATTTGTTATTTCGGATAATTCATAACTGGATAAATTCATATTTGTTACGTTCACTAACAGCCAAATTTGAAAGGAAATTCCAATACCTATCATTTTACAAATTTTCGAATTTACAAATTTATGAATTGCGATCATAAAGAATGACACAAAAAAACAAAAAAAAACAAAAAACGAACTATACGAAAACTAATTTTTTGGCAGTGCACATGTCTAAGGCTGAATTCACACCTTTTAGTGCTTTTTGCATTTTGCAGATTTGCACTACAGTCCATGCACCATGATTTCCTATGGAACACATTCTGTAGTGCAAATCTGCAAAATGCAAAAAGCACTAAAAATGCATAGGTGTGAATCCAGCCTTAAGATCTATTCTCAATGCAAAGAAGAATAAGAAGTCCTGGAAGTGATGGTTTGGCTCCCACAGAAACTTGATCTCAACATCATCGAGTCTACATCCACAGAAAATCTGTTAATAGTTCTCCAAGATGTTTGGAACATCCTACATGTCAGGAGTCAGACGCTGGGATGACCAGATATTCAGTATCTCACAAAAGTGTGTACACCACTCACATTTTTGTAAATATTTTATTATATCTTTTCATGTGACAACACTGAAGAAATGACACTTTGCTACAATGTATAGTAGTGAGTGTAGAGCTTGTATAACAGTGTAAACTTGCTGTCCCCTCAAAATAACTCATAGCCATTTGTTCTGTCTCAAGGAGCAGAAAGCTAAACCTTCTCATCCCAATAACTGTAGATACCATATTTCTTTGATCTCAGTTTTATTAGAACAAGCCAGGTGAAACTACAAAATAACAGAAATAGACCTCAATAAGTACAATATTGCATACAATACAGCATACATTGCATAAACAACGATATACAGTACAAGATGAGATAATAAAACTTACTTTTTAAGTTCTCTAAGGGGTGATGGCGATAGATAGAGAAATACATGACTTGCTTCTTGCAATGTGTTGAAAAGAATGGTGGATGGTTGACTTCCTGTCTACCCAGAATTCCCTGCTTGCTGACAACTTCCTCAACTACACATACAATAAACAGATAAACAGAGCTGCAGCAATACCAAAAAGGAACACTAGATGGAGCCATGTGGAGATGCACACCACATATGATTGTCTTAAGTAAATTACAGATTTTGCATGTAAATCTAACAACACAGGTACAAATAACCAATATAAAACATCAGCAAGACATCTGGTGGACAGAACACTCCCCGCCTGACATCAAGTGATGTCACTAACAGAGTCCTCCGTAGAAAGCAACCAAATAAGTTCGGTCACTGGTCTCAAGAATACTTTAGCCTCATTCTGTTGAAAGATCTTGACCTCGACCTTACGGACACGATTATCCTTGCTTGGCAGTACTTTGGTGATCAAACCTAAAGGCCACATATTCCTTAGTGCCTGGCAATCTTTCATGAGTACAACATCACCAGGTTTAAGATTAGGCTTTTCAGTGTGTCACTTTCTCCTTACTTGTAGAGTAGATATATATTGTTCCCTCCACCGCTTCCAGAAGGTATTGGCAAGGGTTTGTACTTGTCTCCATTGACGTCTGTAAAGGTCCTTCTCACAAAACTCTCCAGCTGGAGCACTGGCAAAACTATTCTTTTGCGTGAGTTACATGGCAGGTGTGAGAACCACTGGATCCTCAGAGTCACTTGAAATGGAGGTCAAAGGTCTGGCGTTAATGATAGCTGTAACCTCTGCCACAAATGTCACTAAACATTCGTGAGTAAGCCTTGCAGTTCCTACTTGCAGGAAGATAGAACCAAGAATTCTACGGGCTATGCCTATCATCCTCTCCCAAACACCTCCCATGTGAGAAGAGTGAGGGGGGTTGAAGATCCACGTGCAGTTTTGCTTTTCCAGTCTGGGTATGGGGTGTTTGAGAAGTGGTGAAAGTTCTGCTTTCCCCATTACAAACCCTATGTGGCATTGTCCTTTAGTGTCTATGGTTTTCAGATAAGCTACAGCAGCAATTGCTTTAACAGAAGCATCTGAAAACACACAAAGTCTTTGCATCTGAACGTCTGCAGATGACAGAGGAGCATATGGTCGTGGAATTTTAAGGTTGGATAGAGCTGTTGGTGTGTCCTTCCACTCTAGCCATAGGTTCTTCTTGTCAGTGGGGAGAGGTTGGTCCCAATCTAACGACTCACAGGTTAAGTCTCTAAGTAGTGCTTTACCCTGGATGGTGACAGGTGCTGCAAAACCTAAGGGCTCATACAGGGCTCATACAGGGCTCATACAGGCTGTTTCTTCTGTGTTTACTTGGAAAGTAAACGTGTCAGATCTTATGTCCCAAAGCAAACCAAGACTGCGTTGCATGGGAAGTGAGTCTGTGCCTAAATCTAAGTCCTTTAACTCGTTAGAATGATCTTGGAGAGGAAAGGCTTCTAAAACCTCTCTACTGTTGGAAACAATCTTGTGGAGTCTTAAGTTGGAACAAGCAAGCATTGCCTGAGTTCTTTTGAGGAGACTGATTGCGGCTTCATTTGTGGGTAGTGATTTCAAGCAATCGTCTACATAGAAATCCTTGTCCACAAACTGTCTGACATCTGACCCATACTCTGACTCCCCCACTCTAGCAGAGTATCTGAGGCCATATATAGCAACTGCAGAGGAAGGACTGTTGCCAAATATGTGCACCCTCATGCAGTATTCTGTGATGTTTCCAGAGGGGTTGTTGTCCCTGAACCAGAGAAACCTCAGAAAGTTACGTTGTTCTTCTTTAACAAGAAAGCAATAGAACATTTGTTGTATGTCTACCATGAATGCGACTGAATCTTTGTGGAAGCGAAGAAGTACTCCTAATAGTCTGTTGTTAAGATCAGGACCAGAAAGGAGGACATCATTTAGAGAGACAACCTCATGTTTGGAGCTGGAATCGAACACCACTCTAATCTGTCCTGGCTTCTTAGGGTGATAGACCCCAAATATAGGTAAGTACCAGCATTCCTCTGAGTCTTTGAGGTTTATCTCAGCATGAACATTCTGGAATATTTTCTCCATGAAGGAAAAGAAATGTTCTTTCATCTCTGGTTTCATTTGAAGATTGTGTCTTAGGGAAGTCAGATGTTTATATGCTAGTTCTCTGTTGTTAGGCAAACGTCGTCTTTGTGGTCTAAAGGGAAGAGGTGTAACCCAGCTTTTAGTCCCGTCTTTCTCCATACTCCTTTCCATAACTTCTAAGAAGAGCCTATCCTCAATGGACATTGCTACTTGGTTGTCTTCCTTTGTTCTCCTGAACACTGTGCTTCCTAAGTCGTTTGATCGTTGTCATAGGTATTGCTGTCACAGAGGGGACTTAGGAAGGGAAGAGGTACAGGGTTGTTGTGTGGTAGCTCCTTTATGAGGATGTGATTTTGACAGGGTTGGAAAAGAGTAGGACGACCACTCTCAAGTGTACTAGTGAGCATGTTATTAACAGATGCAGGTTTGTGTGCACCTCCCAGGCAAACATCACCTATAATGACCCAACCGAGATCCAGTTTTTGGGCATATGGGGCATTTTTAGGTCCGTTGATCAGTTTTCTTACTTTGTGGACTTGCAAGATATCCCTCCCTAGGAGTAAGATTATCTGAGCCTGATCATCTAGTTCTGGTATGAGATGTGCTATGTGACTCAAGTGAGTCTGGTGAGCTGCTGCGTCTGGTGTGGGAATCTCTGATCTGTTGTCTGGCATCTGGTTGCACTCTATTATGGTCGGTAAGGGTAGGCATGTCTTACCATCCATAGATTCAATTTGTAGGCCGTCAGCTCTTCTCCCCGCCGTTTCCACTGTACCTACAAAAGTCTTATGCCGCGTACACACGGTCGGACTTTTCGTCTACAAAAGTCCAACGGACGCCGACGGACTAAAGCTGGCTGGTAATCCGATCGTGTGTGGGCTTCTCCGGACTTTCAGCAGACTTTTTCAGCCTCAAATCCGACGGACTTTAGATTTGAAACATGCTTCAAATCTTTACGTCGTAACTACGACGGACCCCGAAATCCGCTCGTCTGTGTGCTAGTCCGACGGACAAAAACCCATGCTAGGGCAGCTATTGGCTACTGGCTATGAACTTCCTTATTTTAGTCCGCTGTACGTCATCACGTACGAATCCATCGGACTTTTGTGTGGTCGTGTGTAGGCAAGTCCGTTCGTTAGAAAGTCTGCTGCAAGTCCGCCGAAAGTCCGCAGGAAGTCTGTCGGACAGGCTGTCGGACTTTTGTAGACGAAAAGTCCGACCGTGTGTACGCGGCATTAAGGGAGTAAGGACTGCTGGGGCCTTTAAGGTTTAGAATGTCAAAAAACATAGATCTAGCTAGTGACTTGTTACTCTGATCATCCAAGATGACATACAGTACCTGACCGAGAGATTGTGTTTCCAGCGCGATACCATCGCGCTGGTTCTCGGCGACAGGGTACTGTGCATGTCGCGGTGGCTCGCTTATTGGGAAAGGAAAACTTTTTTTCCTTTCGCGATGAGTGGCAGGCAGTGCTGACAGCTGTCTGGTATGAATCCTGAGGGGGGAACGCCGTGCCAAATTTTAAATAAAAAAACGGCGTGGGTTCCCCCCCAGGGGCATACCAGGCCCTTAGGTCTGGTATGGATTGTAAGGGGAACCCCCCTACGCCGATTTTTCCCCCCCAAAATCCATACCAGACCCTTATGCGAGCACGCAGCCCGGCCGGCCACGAAAGGGGGTGGGGACAGGCGAGCGCCCCCCCTGAGCCGTACCAGGCCGCATGCCCTCAACATGGGGGGTGAGTGCCTTGGGGGGAGGGGGGCGCCCTGCGGCCCCCCCACCCCAAAGCACCTTGTCCCCATGTTGATGAGGACAAGGGCCTCTTCCCGACAACCCTGGCCGTTGGTTGTCGGGGTTTGCCAACGGCCCCCAGATCCCGGCCCCCACCCTATGTGAATGAGTATGGGGTACATAGTACCTCTACCCATTCACCTAGGGAAAAAAGTGTCAATAAAAAAAAAAAAAACACAGTACACAGATTTTAAGAATAATTTATTAGGCAGCTCCGGGGTCTTCTTCCGACTTCTCCCGGTGTCTGGCCTCTTCTCCCGGTGTTCAGCCTCTTCTCCTGGGCCTCTCCGCTATCTTTTTCCAGCTCTTTTGCCAGCGAGGGGCCTGGTCTGCTGCCGCTGTCTTGTCGCCGCTGTCTCGTCGCTTCTTCTCCTGGGCCCCTCCGCTATCTTCTTCCAGCTCTTTTGCCAGCGAAGGGCCCGGTCTGCTGCCGCTGTCTTGTCGCCGCTGTCTCATCGCTTCTTCTCCCGGGCCCCTCCGCTATCTTCTTTCAGCTCTTTTGCCAGTGAGGGGCCCGGTCTGCTGCCGCTGTCTTGTCGCCACTGTCTCGCCGCTGTCTCACCGCTTCTTCTCTTCTTCCGATGTTAACACGACGCTCTCTCCGGCTGGAATGCTGTGTGCGAGCTGCGGAGCCATTTATATAGGCGGTGACCCCGCCCCCTTGTGACGTCACGGTCCCAGCATGCGCAGGGACCCTGGGGTCATGCCCCCTTATAACGCCAGGGTCCCTGCGCATGCTGGGACCGTGGCGTCACAAGGGGGCGGGGTCACCGCCTATATAAATGGCTCCGCAGCTCGCACACAGCATTCCAGCCGGAGAGAGCGTCGTGTCAACATCGGAAGAAGAGAAGAAGAGAAGAAGCGGCGAGACAGCGGCGACAAGACAGCGGCAGCAGACCGGGCCCCTCGCTGGCAAAAGAGCTGGAAGAAGATAGCGGAGGGGCCCGGGAGAAGAGGACGAACACCAGGAGAAGAGGCCGAACACCGGGAGAAGTCGGAAGGAGACCCCCCGAAGTCGGAAGAAGACCCCGGAGCTGCCTAATAAATTATTCTTAAAATCTGTGTACTGTGTTTTTTTTTATTGACACTTTTTTTCCTAGGTGAATGGGTAGGGGTACCATGTACCCCATACTCATTCACATAGGGTGGGGGGCCGGGATCTGGGGGCCCCCTTATTAAAGGGGGGCTCCCGGATTCCGATAAGCCCCCCGCCCGCAGACCCCGACAACCAACGGCCAGGGTTGTCGGGAAGAGGCCCTTGTCCTCATCAACATGAGGACAAGGTGCTTTGGGGTGGGGGGGCCGCAGGGCGCCCCCCTCCCCCAAGGCACTCACCCCCCATTTTGAGGGCATACGGCCTGGTACGGCTCAGGAGGGGGGCTGCACGCTCATCCCCACCCCCTTTCCTGGCCGGCCGGGCTGCGTGCTCGGATAAGGGTCTGGTATGGATTTTGGGGAGGACCCCCACGCTGATTTTTCGGCGTAGGGGGTTCCCCTTACAATCCATACCAGACCTAAGGGCCTGGTATGCCCCTGGGGGGAACCCACGCCGGTTTTTTATTTAAAATTTGGCGCGGCGTTCCCCCCTCAGGATTCATACCAGACAGCTGTCAGCATTGCTTGTCACTCATCGCGAAAGGAAAAAAGTTTTCCTTTCCCAATGAGTGAGCCATCTCGGTGCTGGCTCCCGCGACGGGGCTCGCAGGTGTCAAATCTCGCAGAGAAATGCGGCGAGATTGACACAATATCGCGGTCACCTACTGTAGAGCTTGACTGCTTTGTCTCTGTGTCCTTTTGGATAAACTCTCACAAGACAGATTTTAGAGCAGGATCTGCCACCTGTACTTCCTTTGCAAACTTCAGTACACTGTGAAGTGTATGCTATGGCGTCTGTACTAGAGTCTTTGGTTTCCCCGCCTTGCTCCTTGTCCCTATGAACAGGTGGGAAAGTTCTTGGAGTAGGCCTTGGGTGTAGAGCTGTGTTGTGCTCTGTGCTGTCACATTCTGTACATTTGACACTGATCTTACAGTCCTTGGCGAAATGTGTGGACGAAGAGCAGCACTTGTAACAGATGTTGTTCTCTTTGAGGAAAGCTTTGCGATCCTGATGGTCTTTGTCCTGAAGGCTCTGCATTCCAGAAGAGGATGTGGCATCTTATGTAGAGGGCAGAACTTAGCTGGGTCGCTGTCTTGATCCTCTGGCTGAGACTCTGCAAATCTTTGGGAAGAAATGTTAGTTTTGTGCACTGCTACTGGAGCACTGAGCTGTTTAGGGGCATAAGACACTGGAAAAATGAAGCTGTAGTCATCTTTCATTCCTGCTTGTCTGTCTACAAAGTCCACAAACCCACTAAAGGATGGAAAAGGCACATTGTGTTTTCGTTTGTAGTTACAGCCATGAGTAATCCATCTTTTGTGTAACTCATAAGGAAGTTTTTGTGCTAAGGAGTTAATACCTCTAGCAGAGTCAAGATAAGAAAGGCCAGGTAAGTCTCCTTCTGCTTTAGCCACTTGTAACTCCATACATAGGTCACTGAATTCTCTGAGTCTTTGGTAACCTCTGCTAGGTATTTTTGGAAAGTCTTCTATCCTTTTAAACAGTGTACTTTCTATAGCTTCTGGTGAGCCATAACATCTATCCTGTCTGTTCCAGATGTTTGCAAGGCCTATCTCAGGGTGGTTTATATTAATGTCTCTGATCCTTTTGGCATGTTCAGCAGAATCATTGCCAAGCCACTTCACAAGGAGTTCTATCTGTTCCCTGCAGGATAGATCTAGACTTGAATGACACTCTGGAAAGCGGATCGCCATGCCCTGTAGTGTTGGGAGCGATCACTGAATTTGACAAGTCCTTGGGTAACTAACTCTCTCTTGGCCAGGAACTTGGCAAAGTCTATAGTAGCCTGATTGGCATTATTGGGGTAGGCTGCTGGTGTATTGTGGTGCGGTGTAAAGGCATAACTGGTAAAAATCTCTTCTTTAGGCGCTCTGGGTTCAGACTTACATAAGGTTGGCAGTTCATACCGGCTCGTTGCATACACCTTTGGAGTAAAGACTGGTGTTTGATGCTTGTATGAAGGCTGGGTACCTTGTGGAGTAGAAGGCTTGGTTGGAACTGGAAAGTCTGGAACTCTGTCAGATTTTTCTTGCTTGTAGCACTGGGGTCTCAGGTTGTCTTGTTGCTGCTTTATTTGATGTGACTCACTGACGTCATATTTAATTTCTTGTTGTGGGATGCTGCTTGGGTCACAGTGCTGGTAGACATAATCTGACATGCGTTGTGAAGAATCTTGTTGGTCCTCTTCTTGACCCGGTATGCTGCTGCCTAGTCTTGGCTCATCGTAGACGGCTGTTTCTAAAGCTTCTGCAATGGCGGCGGCAGCGTATCTCTCAACTGCCAGCTTCTCCATGTTAGCTTCTAAGATAGCTTGCTGCAATCTCAGAGATGCTTCCTGCTGGGCTAGCTCTTCTTTCAGGCGTATTCTTTCCTTCTCTCTCTCTCTTATTCCATGCGTACGCTTTCTTGCTCAAAGCGTACTCTTTCCTTCTCTCTCTCTTGTTCCTGACTCACCTTTTCTGCATCAAGGCCGGCCTTTTCTTTTTTCATCTGCAACTCTTGGTCTGCGAATGCAGCCCTGGCCTTTGCTGCTTCAGGTTTTGAACGGGCGATAGCTGCTGCATTTGCGACAGATGACTTAGATGAGCTTGCTCGTGAACGTGTTTTGTAACAAGATGTCCCACTGTGAAACATGGCTGCGGGGAAGAAGCTGTTTTGCTGTATAGAGACCATTCTAGTGTCGATGCTGCTTGACAGAGCGCGTCTCTGTGTAGCATGGCTGCTTGCTTCGCCTGCCGCAGGCCTGTTTCTTTAAGGCTTCTGACTGTATGGATACTGCGTAGCCCTGGGCTGTACAGACTTCCGAAGTCGGCTTATCTTTCCTTCAGAGGTCAGCTTAAAAATTTCACTGTTCTGTCTCAAGGAGCAGAAAGCTAAACCTTCTCATCCAAATAACTGTAGATACCATATTTCTTTGATCTCAGTTTTATTAGAACAAGCCAGGTGAAACTACAAAATAACAGAAATAGACCTCAATAAGTACAATATTGCATACAATACAGTATACATTGCATAAACAATGATATACAGTACAAGATGAGATAATAAAAACATACTTTTTAAGTTCTCAAAGGGGTGATTGTGATAAATACATGACTTGCTTCTTGCAATGTGTTGAAAAGAATGGTGGATGGTTGACTTCCTGTCTACCCAGAATTCCCTGCTTGCTGACAACTTCCTCAACTACACATACAAATAAACAGATAAACAGAGCTGCAGCAATAACAAAAAGGAACACTAGTTGGAGCCTTCACACCACATATGATTGTCTTAAGTAAATTACACATTTTGCATGTAAATCTAACAACACAGGTACAAATAACCAATATAAAACATCAGCAAGACATCTTGTGGACAGAACACCATTAATGTCTAAACCGCTGGAAACAAAAGTGAGTACACCCCTAAGTGAAAATGTCCAAATTGGGCCCAATTAGCCATTTTCCCTCCCCGGTGTCATGTGACTCGTTAATGTTACAAGGTCTCAGGTGTGAATGGGGAGCAGGTGTGTTAAATTTGGTGTTATCGCTCTGACTCTCTCATACTGGTCACTGGAAGTTCAACATGACACCTCATGGCAAAGAACTCTCTAAAGATCTGAAAAAAAGAATTGTTGCTCTACATAAGATGGCCTAGGCTATAAGAAGATTGTCAAGACTCAGAAACTGAGCTTACAAAAATGTGAGGGGTGTACTCACTTTTGTGTGATACCATATGTAGCTACACAAGGAAACTGGGACTAAGCAATGTATATTGAAGTAAATGTATTAACAGCAAGCAAAAAGACATGCACACACCAGTAAATAGCGAACATAAACAACAAGTGACCCACAACCAAAAATCCCTATGTAACAGAAAACTAGCAAACTAACTATATGCAATATGTACAAATACAGTAAAACCTTGGATTGCGAGTACATGGTTTACGAGCATTTCACAATACGAGCTGTTTTTTTTTTTTTTTTTTTAATCCTGACTCGATTTGCAAGCATTGTCTCGCAAGACGAGCAGTTTCAAGCTTCTGGGTGCGCAGTACCACATGTGGCCAGAGGTGCGGGGCACCGGTGACACTCGAAGAAGCTCTGTTTCCAAGTGCCTCCGAGCGTCTCCGAGTGGTCTCCGAGTGTCTCTGAGTGTTTCCAAGTGTCTGCGACGCCCCCCACCTCTGGTCACATGCGGTACTGCATACACTAGCAGTGACACTGGAACAAATTATCTGAGTTTCCATCAGTGGCGGCTGGTGAAGTTTTAGGATGGGGGGGGGGGCACCAGACCCTGCCCTTCCTTTTTGACCCATCCGATTTCTCATAAGCCACACCCCTTATAGAATCCACCCACTCCCTGTATTTCACTTGCTTCCACCCATAGTGTCAGGAGTATACAGCTCAGCATCACAGGACAGAGTATACAGCCCCAGCATCACAGGACAGATTATTCCACCTCAGCATCACAGGACAGAGTATATAGCTCAGCCTCACAGATCAGGTTATATAGCTCAGCCTCACAGATCAGGGTATATAGGTCGCATTACAGATAGGGTATATAGGTCGCATTACAGATTGTATATATAGGTTGCATTATAGATAGTGTATATAGATCAGCATTACAGATAGGTGTATATAGGTCAGCATTACAGATAGGTGTATATAGGTCAGCATTACAGGTAGGTGTATATAGTTCAGCATTACAGATAAATGTATATAGGTCAGCATTAGGTCAGCATTACAGATAGGTGTATATAGCTCAACATTGGGTCAGCATTACAGATAGGTGTATATAGGTCAGCATTAGGTCAGCATTACAGATAGGTGTATATGGGTCAGCGTTAGGTCAGCATTACAGGTAGGTGTATATAGGTGAGCATTATAGATAGGTGTATATAGGTCAGCATTAGGTCAGCATTACAGATAGTGTATATCCCCCAATGTGGGACTTGCAGCACTGACAGCTCCCCCCATGTAGGGCTTGCAGGACTGACAGCACCCCTCATGCAGGACTCGCAGTACTGAAGCTCTTTCCCCACCCTGCACACTGACAGCAATGTGGGGCTCGCAGCACTGATGACAATACCCCCGCGGGAGGTCCGGCACTTACTGTGCTGTGGATCGGGCTGTGGATCCGATCCTTCTGTATCTACACTGTCCTTCATAGTGCAGACACTGGGCCAGGGGAAACCGGAAGTGACGACGCACCTCCGGGGAAAGCACCACCCATGTCTTATAGCGGTGCCAATAGAAAACCCCACAGCAAGGGGAATGGCTGTAAGATGGGAGTGTTGTGGCAGACTGCTTTCTGCCACAAGGACTCCCAAAACCAGGCAAATGAAGTGTGTCGCTTGCAATCACATGATTGCATAGACGTCTTGCTACCCATAGTGCACTGCGTCTGGTGCCTGTGACAGACTCACCCGGGACAGAGGCTATTGGAGGGGACTGAACGCAAGCCTCTTGCCCACCGATTATGGGCCCTAGCATTTGGGGGAATGGTGCTCTCTGTGAGCTGTATGCCTGGGGACCCTGGGGTTGGTGTTACTTTGGATTCAGCTCCATGTCCCCCCAAAACACACAGACTCTGGAACCCGTTATATGCCATATTAGAATGATAAGACTGAATTATACTGTTGGGACACATCCTGTGAGGAGATGCTAATGTCATCAACTCCACTCACCTGTCTGATGTCAGCTATAATGTGTTTAATGTAAATAAGTTTAGTCCAGGTTCTAAGGGTATTCAACTCATTGTTGTTTGTTCTAATTAACCCTGTGTTGATGTTTATGGTAATGTATGTTAATTGAATGAGCTGATCACATTGTCCTCTATACAATGTAGGAGACAGGACGACTCCTATTGGAGCTCATGTTAATTAGGTTAATTAGGTTTTGTTTGTATTGTTAATTGTAATTAGCTCCAGCTATTGTGTTTATACTACTGTGTGAAGCTCGGTGCCCACAAGTCTGTCATCTGGTCTGGGTAAATGTTTTAGTAAATTAGCTCATGTTAATTAGGTTAGCTTTGAGTCAGCCTGGTGTATAAATGTGTGTGAGATCTCAAATAAAGAGTTAGTTCTGATGTACTCCAAGACTGGTGTTGTCTAGTTCTTGGGGGTTCCTATAGCCAGATCCATTGGACTCGTGTTCCAGAACTTAGGAAGCGATATACTGACGGAAGCACTCAAGCGGAGTGTGGGACGTTCCGTAATATTGGTGGCAAGCAGCGGGAAAGCTTCCTGCAGTCTGGGACATCCAAACCTCCAACTGGATCCAAGATCAGCATAGCAGACTTCAGTCACCCCAGCGGAGATATGGACCTGGCATCAGAGTTTCCGGGGCTGCTGCGGATCATCCTTTCAACATGCACCAGGACTGTGTCTGAGGATGAATACCTGGAGCTCAGGCAGCTAATTCAGGTGAAGCTCTGGATTGGAGCCCTTCAGCTCGCTGGTATAAAACAGGGCAAGTGCTTTCCGACCCAAGAGAAACAGGCCAGTTACCAATGGGCATTGCGGATGGCATTCCTGGGAGAGCGGCCCCAGGAGCAATGGGTGACTGAGTTGGACAGGCTGGTCCAGCAGGAGATAGAGCTGGATAATCGTTATCGGGCTCTGCAATGGCACACAGAGGAGGGATATTTAGGGGAGACAACAGAATGTTCTCCGGAGGGATATGACTTTGGCGGCCCTGGATTGCTGTGGGAGAGCCTTACAGATCATTTTATGTTTGGCGATGAAGGGGAACCTGACCTTGAGGACCTGAGAGAATATAGAGAGTCTATGCTCGGTCTTGCAGGGGTCTCAGAGCTCAAACCTGATCTGGACCATTTGCTAAGGAAGGAACAGCATCTGGAAAGGGCATACAGGAAACTGCTAGAACAAGTTCGGCAGCATGCCAGAGAATCGGCAGTGGAAAATCCGGAGATTGCCGTCCCCAAACCTGAAGTGCTGACCACAGGGCAGAGCTCTGCTAACCTCTGCCCAGAAATGATAGCATCTTCTGGATTCCATGGACAGGAGATGGTGAACCTCTATCCCCAGACATCAGTTGCAGAGACATGGGATTTGATAGACTTTTCTGCTGAGGAAGAACAACCTGATGAGCCTCCAGCAGAAGAGCTGCTATCAGGGCCAAAGTTCACTGTGTTCTGCCCAGCACCAACAGTGGCTTCGGCCTTCTTGAGAGAAGAGGTAGTCGGCCTTTCTCCCACAACACTGACAGGGACATGTGATTTTCTGCCAGCAGCATCTATGGAGTTAAAACAAACTTCTCCAGCTGAAGATCTGGTAACTGAACAGAGGGTCCAAGACCTCTGTCCCACACTTTTACCAATTCCAGAGACTGGGGATTTAATAGACGTTTCTGTGGAGGAGGAACCACCTGGCAAACCCCCAGCAGAAGTGCTGGCAACCGGACAGAGGGTCCAAGACCTCTGCCCCACACCTGCAGCAATTGTGGAGGCTCAGGGTGAGAATATGGCAATCACTTCCCAGCAGCAGATACAGGGGGAGAAGGGAGAGGAGATGTGTGTTGTCCCTCCCCAACAGTTGGCCAGGGTGGAGGAAGCGGGCTTTCCTCCCCAGCAAAGATCCGTGCACCTGGGAGACAGTACCATCGACATGTCGTCCCAGCAGCCAGATGAGGGATTGGAAAAGGAAGCAGCTGGCTCACCTCCCCAATGGCAGCTACACAGTTTGGGAGTGGAGGAAGCCAGCCTCCTGCCCCAATGGTTAGCCGGAGCGGAGGATGCGGAGTCCCCAGCAGAAGTGCTGGCAACAGGGCAGAGTGCTACCAACCTCTGCCCAGCACCGGCAACAACTACAGAGTTCCAGGGAGGCGGGGCAGTCGGCCTCCCTCCCCAACAGTTAGCTGGAACAAATGGTGTGGGGTTTCCAGCAGAAGGGCTGGCAACAGGGCCGAGGACTGCTGGACTCTGCCCTCAACTAACAGAGGATGGATTTCCTGTGAAGGTGGATGGGACTTCATTCTCCACCTGTATACTCCAGGGATGCTGGGCAGTCGGCCCAGATCCCCAACAGCATGACAGAGTGAGCCCAGTCACCCTGTCTTCTCTCCAGCGGCAGAAAGGACTCCAGGGAGAAGGGCCAGTCCAGGCCTCTCCCCAGCGGCAGATATGTTCTCTGAGAGAGGCAGAGGTTGGCTGGGTGAGTAATGCTTTGTTTGGAACAATTTATTTGGGGTATTGTGTTGGTACAGGCATTAGAGGACTGGAGCTACTTACTAACTTTGGAGTCAACCCGTCTGGGGTCTCCTCCTGTGTTAGTCTCCTGCTGAAAGGGGAGAAATGTGACAGACTCACCCGGGACAGAGGCTATTGGAGGGGACTGAACGCAAGCCTCTTGCCCACCGATTATGGGCCCTAGCATTTGGGGGAATGGTGCTCTCTGTGAGCTGTATGCCTGGGGACCCTGGGGTTGGTGTTACTTTGGATTCAGCTCCATGTCCCCCCAAAACACACAGACTCTGGAACCCGTTATATGCCATATTAGAATGATAAGACTGAATTATACTGTTGGGACACATCCTGTGAGGAGATGCTAATGTCAT
This sequence comes from Aquarana catesbeiana, assembly GCF_042186555.1. Taxonomy (NCBI): domain Eukaryota; kingdom Metazoa; phylum Chordata; class Amphibia; order Anura; family Ranidae; genus Aquarana; species Aquarana catesbeiana. Next base: position 280,469,291 of record NC_133330.1, read on the forward strand.
CAACTCCACTCACCTGTCTGATGTCAGCTATAATGTGTTTAATGTAAATAAGTTTAGTGTAGGTTCTAAGGGTATTCAACTCATTGTTGTTTGTTCTAATTAACCCTGTGTTGATGTTTATGGTAATGTATGTTAATTGAATGAGCTGATCACATTATCCTCTATACAATGTAGGAGACGGGACGACTCCTATTGGAGCTCATGTTAATTAGGTTAATTAGGTTTTGTTTGTATTGTTAATTGTAATTAGCTCCAGCTATTGTGTTTATACTACTGTGTGAAGCTCGGTGCCCACAAGTCTGTCATCTGGTCTGGGTAAATGTTTTAGTAAATTAGCTCATGTTAATTAGGTTAGCTTTGAGTCAGCCTGGTGTATAAATGTGTGTGAGATCTCAAATAAAGAGTAAGTTCTGATGTACTCCAAGACTGGTGTTGTCTAGTTCTTGGGGGTTCCTATAGCCAGATCCATTGGACTCGTGTTCCAGAACTTAGGAAGCGATATACTGACGGAAGCACTCAAGCGGAGTGTGGGACATTCCGTGATAGTGCCCGTACACAGTGCAGTTTTAAAGGGCCTTTTTTTTTTCGTGACCAGCTTTGGGGAGGCGGCGCCCGTGCAATCAAAACACTAACGTGAGTTGCAAGAGTAGAGGTGGGACTTAAGTACCCTCCCAGCAGCTGGGGCCAAGTGGAATTGATTGCAGGAACCTGCTGGCTGCTGGGAGACACTAGTGGTTACTGGAACTACAGCTTTCAGCCCAGAGAAGTATTAGCAGAGTATTGAGATCATGGGCTGGAAGCTTCTTGTATACAGCAGAGAATACTTTACTTTCACGGAGGATTACCAAAGCATGTCTTACAGAATGGAGAAACATGACACAGGAAACAGGAATATACAAGTACATGCACTTAACAAAGACAGAACATCCTGTTATTACTTTACCATAGAATAACACACTTTCATATTGCAGTGCCACCTGCTGAGAAAGGTATAATACACTACATATTGTCAGTTTATATATGCAACTTTACATTACATGTTGTTGTTCTTCCAACAAGAAACACAGTACTACCACCAGGTGAACCATGTCCTGATAGTTCCCCTGCCTTAAGAAGCAAATTCCGGACCCTCCACCATGCCCTATTGCTGGGGTCTGGAGGCTGACTGAGAACCCCACCACCAGGATCCTAGCTGGGTTCCTGCCTGATGGTCAGATCCCTGAGGTGGCGCAACACAGAAAGCTTACAATTCCTTAGTGCAGCAAACATCACAATACTGGCATTCTGAAGGCAACCCAAAGGCTTAACACCGGAGTCCGTGGTCCAAACAGGTACCCCGACGCCAGGGTGTCCCATCAATACTGGACCTTCCCTATTCAGGTAGCTAGAGCCTGCCACATATTTTAACTGCCTCTCAGGTCTACCCAGGGCATAGGTTACCCAACCTGCGTCCCTGAATGCACTGGGAATCACAGAGATATTGCCTAGGTCAGGACAAGTTTCAAATGAAACTCTTCTCTTTCCTAGAATACCTCTTCTACTGGGGCTGTAGTAGCAGGTGCAGCTCTCACATTCCAAGTGGGCATCTGGACCTCCCAGCTTTGGCGAAAGAGGAGCAAGCAGCTGCAAAAGAAACTCAGGAAGGGCAACAGTAGGCAACAGTAGGGATCTTTGATCAGACAGATAACCTATGCAAGCCACATGACAAAGGAAATCCATAAACCTCAGACCCCTCAGTAGGCAGGAACTTAACCCAGTTAACAGAGTCCAGCTGAGCGGGCGCCCGGAAATCAGAACTGACTGCTGGGAGGGCGCCCGGAAATCGGAACTGATTGCAGGAACCTGTTGGCTGCTTGGAGACACCCACTGGTCGTCACTGGAACTACATTTTTCAGCCCAGAGAAGCCCAGATCCTGACACTACAGTACCTGATGAGTTCCTTCAAAGACTGTGTGCAAGTGTACCTAGAATAATTGATGCTGTTTTGAAGGCAAAAGGTGTTCACACTAAATATTGATTTGATCTGGATTTCTCTTCTGTTCATTCATTTACTTTCCATGTTCCTAATTGAAAACCTGCCTAAAATTTTTGCACAGTAATATATATATAAAATATATATATACTCTATATCTCCAGAAAAGCTGCTTTGGAAGATTAGAGAGAGATGTTTGTCCTCTTACTGTTGTAAATATTTATTTTGGTGTATCTTGTGACCCCCAACCCCCTTCCACAGAAATCACCCTAGACTGAGCCTGAATTGTTAGTGTGCATGGAACTGTGCTTGTGTGACTGGTAGCCTCTGTACTACATTGGGAGACTATTTTGAGTGGCCCCTTTAAGGAGGAGTGCTACACTGGTACTTCATGGTACATGTGACTCCCCATCCACTACATCTAATAATTGGTAAGCTGTCATATATTACATTTTTGGTTTTGGGTTTAATACTGCTTTAAACATAGATTCCTCTCTTTTTGCCCCCCAGCAGTTGAAAAAAAGGGGCACGGGAGTGAACACAGGCAAAGCAAAAGTAAAAAAAACAACATAAAGGACTGCACCTTCTCATTAAACCATCCAGCAAGTCCCCTTTGTTCCCTTCTCCCATTTCCTCAATTTCTATCAACAGTGCCTACCCAGTCGGTTTATGCCTAGCATAGCCATTATTAGTAAACACTGGCAGTATAGTCCCAGCAATTTGTTGGATCAAGCTATATTGCTGCTCAGTATTGCACTTCAAGCCACTGCTATTGTATATGCTGACCTGGGGGTCATTTTATGCTTAGCCCTGACTATAGGCCATTCTGTATGTTGAACTATGCTACCACAGTTGCCAATTTATTTGAATTTGCTTGGTTATCAACTTTACTGAGTGATAATACATTAAAATTACCTTTGCTAACTGGTTTGGGTCTGCTTTTGATATAGCACTATTATTGTGGAATAGGAATTATTTGCTGTGCTTCACTGTGTTTACCCCTTGTAAGGGGTTAACGCCCTTTGGAAGGTCAAGGCAATGAACAGGGGACCCATCTTATTCAGTGGCTCCTGTGGGGGGTAGAACTATATTTACAGCTCCTCACCAGGCCATCCCATACGTCTTTCCACATCGCCAACAGTGACCCGCTGTGTATGGCCCCAGAATTTTGTGATCACTGTGACCAATCACAGTGAGCACATGAACAGCAGTAAACAATAATGGCATTTTTTACTACTGTGTGAGCTCTGTGATTGGTCACAGTGATCACATGGTACCTGGGCCAATCACCACGGTCCTGTACCATGTGATAGCTGTAACAATCGGTTTCATCAATGAAACCTTTACACAGTCATTACTGATTGCATATTACAGTGATCATCACTATAATAAGCAATTACAGTGTATAAAATAAAAATCCTGCTCAGCCCCCAGAATAGTACAATGTCACTATGGTAACACTGCACTGCTCTAGTGACAGTATATGAAAAAAATAAATAAATCTGAGTTGTAAAAATAAATAAATATTGAAATTGTTTTTTTTTTAATATATGTATACACTGTAAGGCTATCCACAAGGTTTTTTATGGGCCTTGTTGGTGCACTGGTGCGCAGTCATGTTGGAACAGGAAGGGGGCATCCCCCAAACTGTTCCCACAAAGTTGGGAGCATGAAATTGTGCAATATGTCTTGGTATGCTGACGCCTTAAGACTTCCCTTCACTGGAACTAAGAGGCCTAGCCCAACCCCTGAAAAACAACCCCACACCATAATCCCCCTTCCACCAAATGATTTGGACCAGTGTACAAAGCAAGGTTCATAAAGACATGGATGAGCAAGCTTTGGGTGAAGAACTTAACTGTCCTGACCTAAAGCCAATAGAACACCTTTGGGATGAATTAAAGCAGAGACTGCGAGCCAGGCCTTCTCGTCTACATCAGTACCTGACCTCACAAATGCTCTTCTGGAAGAATGGTCAAACATTCCCATAGACACACTCCTAAACCTTGTGGACAGCCTTCCCAGAAGAGTTGAAGCTGTTACATCTACAAAGGGTGGGCCAACTCAATATTGAACACAACGGACTAATAGTTTAAAAATTCAAATTTTTTTTTACAAACTCTCACCAGTCACAGTGTCCCTCAACACCGCCGCACCAGTCACAGTGTCTCTGATCACAGACACACAGTCATATTGTCCCTAATCCCCACATCAGTTACAGTGTGCTCCAAAAATGTGATAGGTATTTCGGAAATTAGATATGCAATTTATGCACCTAGTATGCTCCTTGGATTTTGGGCCCCTCTATGTGGCTAGACTGTGAAAAAGTCAAACACATATGGTATGCCTATACTCAGGATGAGTAGCAGAATGTGTTTTGGAGTGTAATTATATTTATCTCTATGCTATGTGTGAAAAATAACTTGTTAAAATGACAACTTTGTGGGAATTTTATTTTTTTTTAATTTTCCAATTAATTGTGACAACTTTAAAAAACTCATGCTTACTTAATACACTGAACTGTCTACTTTCCCAAAAGGGGTTATTTTGAGGGTTTTGTACTGTCCTGGTATTTTAGGGTCCCCAGAAATGAGAAAGGCAGTCACTACATTTTCAAATATATATACCATAGTTTGTAGACTATAACTTTCCGCCACAGACTAAATAATATATACTGATATGGATTATTTTTACCAAAGAAATGTAGCAGTATAAATGTTGGCTTAAATGTATTAAAAAAAAAAGGATTTACAGTATTTGCAAAATTTTATAACAGAAACTAAGAAACATTTTTTTAGATTTTTATAACAAAAAAAAATGTAAAACAAAATCCCAGTGGTGATGAAATATCATCAAAAGAAAGCTCTATCTGTCTCAAAAAATGATAAAAATGTAATTTGGTTAAAGTGTTGCATACCTGAATAATCGCCATTCAAAATGTGACAGTGCTGAGAACTGAAAATTGGACTGGACTGGTCATCATTAAAGTGGAGTTCCACTGACATGTTGTTTTTTTTTTTTTTTTAAACATTTGATAAGTTCAAAACATTTAAATTTAACTAAATTTTGTCCCCCGATGTCCGGTTTAATATAAAAAAATAACTTATATCATTGCTTCCTGGCCGTTCCCATATTGCTAGTGGGCATGTGAAGCCCACAAGCATAATGTTCCGGGATACGGTGCAGCTGAGTAACCAGCATGCACCACCTATTCTCGCGCATGCACAGTATGACCGTATCGAAGTGCCGTAAACTTCTCACGGGCGGCATCATCGGAAGTGCCCGTTACGTTATGAAGGCAAACAAGCCCTCTGCGCTCCCCCAGTGACTCCTGGGAAATGTCACACATCTCCCAGGAGTACTAGCGAGCACAGGCGCCAAGGGAAATGACGTCAGGCGCCAGGGAGAGGAAGAGTCAGATTACGAGGCACCCCTTAGCAACAGCCAGGAAAAAATAAGTAAAAAAAAAAAAATTTCCAAATGTTTTTGCTTTTTTTTTTTGCTGATGAATACTGCAAAGTAAATTTTATGGGTGGAACTCTGCTTTAAGATTTCTTGTGCTTCTCATTGTTCTGTTCTCAACCATAACTTACTTTAGAAGCCTGCTTGTAAGCAAACAAAGATTTACTATCTCTGGTGTAAGGAATGAATGCATATTAATGAGGAAAGCGGAAAAGAATCCACATAAGTGGGATCCTCGAGTCTTTGTATCCTGACACTCAGAATAAGTAAAAGTAAACAAGTAAGAGATGAAAAAATGCAGCTTGTTACATTCCAAAAATAATTCACGCACCACTACGAGGTTAGAGCCCCATAGGAAACAACTTTTCATTTTTCATGAGTTTTCATCCAATTTTCATGCATTAGCTGCTTATAACTGCAAAACTGGTGCCAGCAGCGGTCACATGATGGAGAAAATGACCAAACAACAAAGCATGACTTGTTTTCTTGTACATCTCTTTCTCTGCATCCCAAAGGTCTACAGAGTGTCTTTCTTTGGTGTTTTGTTCTCCATCTGCCATGTAGGAGTAAGATATAGAATCAGCAGCTGACAGCTACTCACCTCTTCTCACTAGAACTTTACAATATACATAATTATGCTAATGAGGTGTTCACCAATTCCACCTGCAGAAGATGCACACAGCTCTGCTCTATTCACCGGTGTCATAAATGAGGCTGGAATACATATGTCCACATTAAAGGCATTAGCGCTTTTATTCTTTAGGGTCACAAGGCCCCAACTACACGGCTATATAGAGAATTTGTATCTCTTCACAGTCAAGAGCTGCTCATCATGTGATGCTGAAAAGAGCATCAGGTACTATAGGACACTTGTGTACCAGTGACAAGGGCAGCCAGCCAAACTGGGACAGCATCATTTACTCTACATATTTGGTTTGGTTTTTTTCGGCTATGTTTATCCTATCCACCTGTTCGAAATGTAGGTATAAATCTAGCAAAAAACTCTTTGAAGTGGGAGTGCAGGGACTGATAAGAGGAGTCACAGAACTCTTCACAGAACTCTTCGTAGATCAGTGTGGAATTCTTTTTTTTCTGCAGGATTACAATTGGTTAACTAAAAAGATCATTTATTTCTTTGAAGTTAAAGTGGAACTACTGTATGTGCAAAATTAAAAATTACATATATAATGCAGTCTGCCTCTAGCGTTAACACAGCAGTCTTTGTGCCTCCTGTAACCTAGTTTTATTTCTAGGTGATCCTGCCAGTAAGTCTGTTATTTTTTACATTCCATAAAAGAGAAATTCCACTTTGTTGAGAAAAAAAACTATCCCCTGTGGGTGAGCAATGCAAATTACATGGATTTTAACAAATGTTGTAGCAGTTTCATACCTTTTGCTGCTCTGTTTGTTTTACCAGACATATTGTAGACTGATTCTGAATAGGAGGGTCTGGTTCGTTATAACCAGTTGGTGCACTCTCAGTTTTCTGATGAGAAAAGCTGCAGTGTCAGCATCCCTTTAAAAGTATTTAACTCTTGGGGAGTATCACACCAATACTGAATTTGTTAAAGCAGGGGGTATTTGATTTGTATCTTAGTAACAACTTCTGAATCGGTGAGTCAATCATACAATCAGGAAATGGCATTTCTTGGAGAATTCTGTACAGCAGAAAATTACAGCGGCTGCAGACTAAAAAGGAAAGGTAATTTTTGCTAACATTACCCTTTGGCGCTGGGCGTTCGCAAATATGCGGCCTCTCGGCGCCTGGTCCTTAGAGCCGAGGGTCCACATATTTTCGTGAATTGCCGCCAATACACCTGTGCTGAGAGTACGTGTGACAGCCAATCATGGTGGTCACGTGATCTTAAGCCCCACCTCCCGGCGTCATAAACCTTTTAAAGGCCCGAGAGGCGCTGGTGTTAAGAGGTTTACTTACATAGTTACATAGTAGGGGAGATTGAAAAAAGACACAAGTCCATCAAGTCCAACCTACGTGTGTGATTATATGTCAGTATTACATTGTATATCCCTGTATGTTGCGGTCATTAAGGTGCTTATCTAATAGTTTTTTGAAATTATCGATGCTCCCCGCTGAGACCACCGCCTGTGGAAGGGAATTCCGCATCCTTACCGCTCTTATAGTATAGAACCCTCTACGTAGTTTAAGGTTAAACCTCTTTTCTTCTAATTTTAATGAGTGGCCACGAGTCTTGTTAAACTCCCTTCTGCGAAAAAGTTTTATCCCGATTGGGTCACCAGTATGGTATTTGTATATTGAAATCATATCCCCTCTCAAGCGTCTCTTCTCCAAGAGAGAATAAGTTCAGTGCTCACAACCTTTCCTCATAACTAATATCCTCCAGACCCTTTATAAGCTTTGTTGCCCTTCTTTGTACTCCCTCCATTTCCAGTACATCCTTCCTGAGCACTGGTGCCCAGAACTGGACAGCATACTCTAGGTGCAGCCGGACCAGAGTCTTGTAGAGAGGGAGAATTATCGTTTTACCTCTGGAGTTGATCCCCTTTTTAATGCATGCCAATATTCTGTTTGCTTGGTTAGCAGCAGCTTGGCATTACATGCCATTGCTGAACCTATCATCTACTAAGACCCCCAGGTCCTTTTCCATCGTAGATTCCCCCAGAGGTTCCCCCCCAGTGTATAGATTGCATTCATATTTCTGCCACCCAAATGCATTATTTTACATTTTTCTACATTGAATCTCATTTGCCATGTAGTTGCCCACCCCATTATTTGTTTAGATCTTTTTGCAAGATTTCCACATCCTGCGGAGAAGTTATTGCCCTGCTTAGCTTAGTATCATCCGCAGATACAAAGATTGAACTATTTACCCCATCCTCCAGGTCGCTTATGAACAAATTAAATATGATTGATCCCAGCAGAGAACTCTGGGGGACCCCACTACCCACCCCTGACTATTCCGAGTACTCTCCATTTATCACCACCCTCGGAACTTGCCCTTGTAGCCAGTTTTCAATCCATGTACTCACACTATGGTCCATACCAACGGACCTTATTTTGTACAGTAAACGTTTATGAGGAACTGTGTCAAATGCTTTTGCAAAATCCAGATACACCACGTCTACGGGCCTTCCTTTATCTAGATGGCAACTCACCTCCTCATAGAAGGTTAGTAGATTTGTTTGGCAAGAACGATTCTTCATGAATCCATGCTGATTACTGCTAATGATACCGTTCTCATTACTAAAATCTTGTATATAGTCCATTATCGTCCCCTCCAAGAGTTTACATACTATTGATGTTGAGCTAACTGGTCTGTAATTCCCAGGGAAGTATTTTGGGCCCTTTTTAAATATTGGTGCTACATTGGCTTTTCTCCAATGAGCTGGTACCATTCCAGTCAGTAGACTGTCAGTAAAAATTAGGAACAATGGTCTGGCAATTACTTGACTAAGTTCCCTAAGTACACTCGGGTGCAAGCCATCTGGTCCCGGTGATTTAATAATGTTAAGTTTCCCAAGTCTAATTTTAATTCTGTCTTCTGTTAACCATGGAGGTGCTTCCTGTGATGTGTCATGAGGATAAACACTGCAGTTTTGGAGACTGAAGTCCCCCGATTCCCTCGTGAAGACTGAGGAGAAGAATAAATTCAATACCTTCCCCATCTTCCCATCCTTTGTAACCAGATGTCTTTCCTCATTCTTTATGGGGCCAATCTAGTCTGTCCTCCCTTTTTTACTGTTTACATACTTAGAGAATTTCTTGGGATTTTTTTTTGCTCTCCTCAACTATGTGTCTTTCATGTTCTATCTTAGCTGTCCCTAATTCACCCTTACATTTCTTGTTGCATTCTTTATAAAGTCTGAATGCTGATGATGATCCCTCAACCATGTATTTTTTTGATGGCCTTCTTCTTTGCTTTTATATGCATTTTTACATCGGAGTTAAGCCATCCAGGACTTGTGTTCACTCTTTTAAATTTATTACCCAATTGGATGCATTGGCTAATGCCCTTATTTAATATGCTCTTAAAGCAAACCCATCTCTCATCCGTGTTCTTTGTTCCTAAGATTTTATCCCAATTTATGCCTTCTAGCAAGGTTCGTAGTTTAGGGAAGTTGGCTCTTTTGAACTTCAGTGTCTTTGTATTCCCCTTATTTTTCCTATTTGTGTGATTTATACTGAAGCCAATTGACCTGTGATCGCTGTTACCTAAATTTCCCCGTATTTCCACATCCGTGATCAGGTCTGTATGGTAATCAGTAGATCCAGTAATGCTTTATTTCTAGTTAGTGTGTCTACCATCTGACCCATAAAATTGTCCTGCAAGACATTTATGAACTGGCAAGACTTAGATGAATGAGCGGTTCCCTCCGCCCAGTCTATGTCTGGATAGTTAAAGTCCCCCATTATGATAACATTTCCCATCCTTGCTGCTAATCCAAATTGTGATAGGAGATCTGTCTTCCCTTCCTCCCTCAGGTTAGGGGGCCTATAGCATACTCCCAGTATTATTTTCCGCTTAGCTTCATCCCTTTGGAGCTATACCCATAAGGATTCCACCTCCTCCCTAGCTCCCTTAGTGATGTCATCTCTCACATTCACTTGTACATTATTCTTGATATATAGGCATAACCCTCCCCCTTTTTTACCCTTTCTATCCTTGCGATAAAGAGTATACCCTTGAATATTTTCCAGCCAATCATGAGAGCTGTTGAACCAGGTCTCTGAAATTCCCACAAAATCCAAATCCTCCTCGTACAACAGTATCTCTAGTTCACCCATCTTGTCCGCCAGGCTCCTGGCATTGGTGAACATGCCACGTAGTTTAGACCGGTTGCATATTATCCTCTTATTGGGTGTTCCGAGACTGCAACTAGGACTTGCTACTATACTTACCTTGGGTTTATGTGCTTTGGTCAACCTACCACTAATGCCCCCAATACTACCCTCTGGAATATGTTAAACGCTGACTATCTCTACCTCTGGACCCTCCCCCCATCGTCTAGTTTAAAAACCCCTCTAACTTTTTGGCCATCTTTATTCCCAGTTGATCTGCACCCTCCTCATTTAGGTGCAGTCCATCCCTTCTTTAGTACTGGTTATCGACTGAGAAGTCAGCCCAGTCCTCCAGGAACCCAAACTCCTCCTTACTACACCAGCTCTTCAGCCACTTGTTTACTTCCCTAATCTCCCTCTGCCTTTCTGGTGTGGCTCGATGTATCGATAGTATTCCTGAGAATATTACCTTGGAGGTCCTTTTCCTCAATTTAGCTCCCAAGTCTCTAAAATCGTTCTTTAGGACACTTCATCTGCCTCTGACTTTGTCATTGGTGCCAACGTGCACCATGACAGCTGGGTCTTCCCCAGCCCCTCCCTGTAATCTGTCCACCAGATCCGTGATGTGCCAAACCCGAGCGCCCAGTAGACAACATACTGTTTGGCGCTTCAGGTCTTTGTTACAGATTAGCCTCTCTGTCCTTCTAAGAATTGAGTCCCCAACCACCAGAATCTGTCTTTCCTTTCCCTTCGCTTTTTCCCCCACTCTCACTGGAGGAGTTCTTCCCCCGGCAGCTAGGAGAGTCCCTCAGCTCCAGCAGTGCTGGTCCCTGACTGGTTTCACCAATGTCACTCAATGGAGCGTACTTATTGGGATGCTCCAGCCCTTGATCGGCCTCCCTGGCCCTTCCCCCTCTACCCTTCCTGACTGTCACCCATCTACTCTTTCCTAGTGCCTGCACCTCTTTGTCTCCACCCGCCTCTGTGCTGGCCCCTGCCGGCACCTGCCGTGTATGTTACTGGCTCTCCTTTAGTATAGAGGGACTTCTCAGTGCTGACAGTTGCTTCCCCAGATTCAGAACCTGGGCTTCCAGGAAAACAATGCGCTTACATTTTGCACAGCAGTATTCACCCTCGATCGGATGATCAAGCAATGCATACATGCCGCAAGATGTACAACGAGTCGCCTCTCCACACCCGCCGGGCATCATACCTATTAAATTTAATGAGGTTTGGGGATTACACCCTGTCCAAATTACCTAACAACTAGCTTCCTGACACTAATACTCAACAAGACAATGCACAGGTACTCAACAATACAATACACATGCACTCGCAGACCTACGTGCACTCGCAGACCTATGTGCACTCCCAGAACTACGTGCACCCGCAGAACTACGTGCACCCGCAGACCTATGTGCACTCGCAGACCTACGTGTGCCCGCAGACCTACGTGCACTCGCAGAACTACGTGCACTCACAATACACAAGTACACAATACACAAGTACTAACAATCCACACACACTATTCAGACAAAACTCAGGTATTCACACTACACGGGTACTACGACCCCTGTTACAACCTCCTGTTTTTTTCTGGTTTTTAACTCACCACTTGGTCTAAGTTCCAGCAAGCTCAAAGATGAGCAGGCTCACAATGAGTTCTACACAAGGTTATATAGGCCTCAAGCACCTTTAACCAATTAACCACTCCCCTTAATTAGTAGGCTGAAGGAAGCAAAGCTGGAAAAAAAGCTGTTTAAAAAGTGTCAGAAAAAGGTGTTAAAAAGCTACAAGGAAAAGCCCCAAAAAGAACCTAAAAATGCAACCCAGCAATCACCAGCAGTCAAAAAGCAAGACTTGTTCACTCTCCACTCAAGGTCCCCACTGTTTAGCTTCCAACCAGCAGTTTACAACATGGCTTGTGTAGCAATTGTATATGCTATATTATTTTATTTTTTTATTTGCTATATTTTTGTTCACAAAAGTAGAATTACCCTTTAACAGACCAATCTGTTCAGCAAATGTGACAGTTTGAACGTTGAGACAGCCTAACACTGACAGGGGTGCTTACAATGATCAGATTTTATTCATTTAGGCTCTTCCATATATACAGTGGAGAAGTGAGTATATCCCGCTTATGATTAGAAGGGCATTATTGGCAAGATCACCAGAGAAAAATAAAACTAATGCCGCCATCACAGCTAAGGATTGGTAAGCTGAAATATATTACATTTTTTGTTCTTGTGTTTAAAGCAAAGGTCCACTCAAAAGGGGAAGCTCCTCTTGTTTGTCTCCTCACCCCTCCGCTGCCACATTTGGCACCTTCTGGGAGGGAGGAGGAAGCGGGTATCTGGTTTTGACAGGTACCCACTCCCACTTCCACTTTAGTTCGCCACAGTGAACTGAGATGGAAGTTCATCCCCTGCAGGCTTCTGGGATACCTCACAGGTCCCAAAAGACTACAGCCCATTTACAAATCACAGTGCGCTTCGCGCATGCGCAGTAGGAAACTGGCAGTGAAGCCGCAAGCATTGGCGGCCCGTGCATTGTGTGCGCCGCCCTCCCTGACACCTCCGCAGCCCTCCCTATTCATGTGCCCAGCCCCTTTCAGGACGCCAGACACATGAAATACTATGGCGGGGATAGGCGGGGGGTGTGTATGTGAAGCACGTGATTAGAGCCAGAGGCTCTAATAGGCTTCAAAATAGGGTGGTCTCAGGGTTGCTGCGTCCCGATCCCACCCTGTTGGGTGGCATAGCAAATTAATTTTCGCTATTTTCACACTAACGTTCCTCCCTGCCAATCAGCAGGCAGGTCAGTGAGACCTGTCCTCCGATTGGCCAAAGCATTAGGTGATCCTATTGGATGCCTAACACTTTGGCGGAAGAGGAGACACGGCGGAAGAAGCCTGAGGAGCCAAGCAGACACAGGAGCTGCAGCTTCCTGCTGAGGAGGAGAGCCAAGGCTTCCCGCCCAGAAGGAGAGCTGCCAAGGAGAAGAGCCGCCACTTCCCACTGAGGAGGAGAGTGGCCCAAGAGGAGAGCCACCGAGGAGGAGAGCCCCATCACTCCAAGAGAGGAGCAGAGCCCTGCCACACGAGCGGTAAGTTCCGCCAGACTGGCCGCGCGCCGGGGGGGTTAGTGGAGTGACAGCCGAGCTGGGGGACGCACCTGGCTGCATTTGATGGGCACAAGTGGCTGCATATACTGGGCACAAGTGGCTGCATATGATGGGCACAAGTGGCTGCATTTGATGGGCACAAGTGGCTGCATTTGACGGGCACAAATGGCTGTATTTGACGGGCACAAGTGGCTGCATTTGATTGGAACAAGTGGCTGCATATGACAGGCACAAATGGCTGCATATGATGGGCACAACTGGCTGCATATACTGGGCACAAGTGGCTGCATATGATTGGCAAAAGTGGCTGCATTTGATTGGCAGAAGTGGCTGCATATGATGGGCACAAGTGGTTGCATTTGATGGGCACAAGTGGTTTCATTTGATTCACACAAGTGGCTCCATATACTGGGCACAAGTGGCTGCATATGATTGGCACAAGTGGCTGCATTTGACAGGCACAAATGGCTGCATATAATGGGCACAAGTGGCTGCATATCATGGGGCCCAAGTGGCTGTATATGATGGGCACAAGTGGCTGCATATGATGGGGCACAGTGGCTGCACATGATGGGGCACAAGTGGTTGCATATGATGGGCACAAGTGGCTGCATATGATGGGCACAAGTGGCTGCATATGATGGGCATAGTGGCTGTGTTTGATGGGCACAATGGCTGCGTTTGATGGGCACAATGGCTGCATTTGATGGGCACAGTGGCTGCATTTGATGGGCACAATGGCTGTATTTGATGGGCACAGTGGCTGCATTTGATGGGAACAATGGCTGCATTTGATGGACACAGTGAGGCTGAAATTGATGGGGGGTGAGGAGGGGTTCAGTATTTTTCAGTTTGTTTGCGCCCCCCCAAAATTTTGAGCACCAACCACCACTGGCCGCAAGGCTTCACTGCCGGTTTCCCTTAGTCAAGATGGTGGCGCCAGCTCCCAATAGCCGATTAAAGAATCAACTTGGGTGAGAACAACATTGTATGCCTGGATAGGTACGTCCCTTAATATTAAAAGTCAGCAGCTACAGTATTTATAGCTGTTGACTTTTATTTTTTTTCTAAAGGAGCCTGGAGGTTCTCGTTAAATATGCTTTGAAGCATACAGAATGTTGTTAGAGAAAATTGGATTATGCTTTATAAGAGTCTTTGTCTTCCTCTGGATAAACTTTGGATTTAGGGTTCTGTAGATATGGGTTTTCAAACTATATGTGTTTTTCTAGTAGCTGAACTCAATGGACTTGTGACATTTTTCAACCTAACTAACTATGTAACTATGCTACTTTCAGTACTAGCAAATTCCGAAGTTCTTTTTAAATGTCCTAGTGTTGGGTTGGAACCTGCATTAAAAAAAAAACACTGGGGGGTTATTTACGAAAGGCAAATCCACTTTGCACTACACGTGCAAACTACAAGTGCAAAGTGCACTTGAAATTGCACTGCAAGTGCACTTGGAAGTGCAGTAGCTGTAAATCTGAGGGGTAGATCTGAAATTAGGGGAAGCTCTGCTGATTTTATTATCCAATCATGTGCAAGGTATAATGCTGTTTTTTATTTTCCTTGCATGTCCACCTCGGATCTGCAGTGACTGCACTTCCAAGTGCACTTTCAGTGCAATTTCAAGGGCACTTTGCACCTGTAGTTTGCAATTGTAGTGCAAAGTGGATTTGCCTTTCGTAAATAACCCCTACTGCAACCATGTTTCCATCAGAAATTAAAGTGGATGTCAAGTAAAAAAAAAACAAATTTAATCAACTTATAGAGAAATACTATTGTTATGTGTTATGCTAAAAGGCATCTAAATTAATTTTATAGTAATTTTGAGATGGTCACATGATCTCCTTTTTTTGTGGGTAAGGGCTATGGGAGGAGAGAGTCATAAATGTAGCACTACCCCAGAAGAAAATGCTTGGTAATTTGGGTTCACTTTTCTGCTCCTCGACTCCAAGAACAAACTCAGCCCCTCTGACACACCTGATTGAATGAAAGTTACTGCAAGCACTTATAAGAACATGAGTATAGATATCGGCCGTGAATTAGCACCAGGAAATGAACACAAGACCGTTTAGGCCTCATGTACACTGCAGCTGATAAACAGACGTTTAGGCTTCATGTACATGGGACGTTTTTACAACCTCTCATGAACAACTTAACTTGACAGTTAGTAACCCACGTTTAAAACGTCAGTTTTGCCGTGTTTACATGCCACATTTAGCGGCATTTTGGAGCATTTGCGTTTAGAAGCGTTTAAA